>NW_026693091.1:0-3355 GCF_021218885.2 Marmota monax | reverse complement strand
CATCCATGACCCTAAACCCTAATCTCAACCAAACTCTAACCTGACCCTGACCCTAATAATTACCCTAGCTCTAAACCTGACCCTTAACCCTAAACCTAACCCTTACACTAGACCTAGCCATAAACCTAATCCTAAAACTGTTTTCTCCTCAACTGTAACCCCACACCTGACATTAGCTCTAGCCCTAATCCTAGCCCTAACCCTAACAAAAACCACAGCCCTTATCCTAGCCCTAAACCTAGATTAATCCTAACCCTAACCCTAACCCTAGCTCTAACCCCAATACTAACCCAAGCCCTAATCTTAGCCCTAATTTCACCCTATCCCTAAACCTAATCCTAACCCTAGACCTAAGAATAAATCTAACTCTCACACTAGTCCTATCACTAGTTCTAAACCTATCCCTTATAATAAACCTAACCCTAGCCCTAAACTTAGTCCTAACACTTGACCTATCTATAGCCGAAGCACTAACCTTAGATCATAATCTATCTCTAAATCTAACCCTAACCTGTAGCCTAAGCCTAACCCTAACACTATCCCTAACCCTAACACTAGCCCTAATCCTGGCCCTAGACCTATAACAAAACCGAGCCATAAGCTCTATCCCTAACCCTTAAACTAAACCAAACCCTAACCATACAACTACTCCTAACTGTAGCCCTTATTTGAGTTTTAAGTTGAACCCTAAAACTAACCCTTACACTGACTCTGACACTAACACTAATCCTAGCTCTAAACATCACTCTAATCCTAACACTAACCCTAACACTAAACCTAGCCCTAATCTTAACCCTAAAATTATCCCTAATTGTAACCCTTGTACTTACATTAGCCGTAATCCTAACACTAGCAGTAACTTAACCCAAATCCTAGTCCTAATCTGAGCCCCAACCTGAGCTTTAACCCTAACCCTAACCCTAATCATAGCCTTAGCCCTAATCATAACCACATCCCTAGCCCTAACCCTATACATTACCATAAAAATAACCCTAACCCTAATGCTAACCCTAGGCCTAAACCTAATCCTATCTCTAATCATGTACCTATCCATTTCCCTAAACCTAACATGAACCCTAATTCTAAGCCTATCATTACACAAACCCTTACCCTAATGCTAATTCAATCCCTAACTTTAAGCCTTAACCTATTCCAAACCCTAACCTAGACATTCACCTTAATAATACCCCTAGCCCTAAACCTGACCCTAACCTTAAATCTAAACCTTACACTAGACGTACCCATAATCCTATCCCTAAAACTATCTTTAAACATAATTCTAGACTTGAAATTAGCCATACTCCTAATCCTAGCCCTAACCCTAAAACAAACTCTAGCCCTCATCCTAGTCCTAAACTTAGCTTTAATCATAACCCTAATCCTAACCCTTATTCTAAACATCACCCTACCTCTAAAACTAGATATAACACTATCCCTTACCCTAAACTAAATTCTAAATCTAACTCTAATTTTATGCTTAAGCTGAACACTAACCACAGACCTAATCCTAGCCCTAATTTAGCCCTATCCCTAACCCTAACCCTAACCTTAGCCTAACAATAATTCTCACACTAGCCCTATCACTATTTCTAATCCTAGCCCTCACCATAACCCTAATACTAGCCCTAACCCTTGCCCAATCCTTAGTCCTAGCCCTAAGCCTAAGCCTCACACTAACACTAACCCTAATCCTAACGCTAATCATAAAACTAGCCATAACCCTATGACTAGCAGTAAAACCAAACCAAGCATTAGCCCCAACCCTAAACCTAACTTAAACTAAACCCTTACACCTAGACCTAACCATACTCTTAATTCGAGTCCTAATACTAACCTTAAAAGTATACCTGACGCTGACTCATATGCTAAACTCATGCTAGCTCGAAACACCATCCTAAACTTAAACCAAAACTTAACAGTAACCCTAGCCCTTATTTGAGTCCTAACCCTAACCCTAACCCTGACTCATATCCTAAACTAACCCTAGCTCTAAATATCACCCTAACCCTAAACTTAACCCTAATACTAAAACTACCCCTAACCCTAACCCTAATCCTAAAACTAACCCTAATTGTAACCCTAGTTCTTATATTAGCAATTGTCCTAACCCTAGTCCTAACCCTAACACAAAACTAGCCCTAATCCGAACCCTAAACCTAACTTTAACCCTAACCCTACCCTAACTCTAGCCCTAAAGTTAGCTCTAACTCTCTCCCTTACCCTAAGTGAAACTCTAACCCTAATGGTAAACCTAGACATATCCCTAATCCTTAGGCTAACCAAAATCCTAACCCTATTAATAGTCATGACCCTGACCCTAATTCTAGCTCTAATCCTATCCCAAAACCTTATGCTAACCCTGACCCTTATTCTGACCCTAACACAAACCCGAGGTCTAAAACTGACCCTAACACTGGCCATAGCGCTAACTCATACCTAAATCTAACCCTAACCCTAGCCCTAAGACTAACTCTAACTCTCACACTATCTTTATTCCTAGATCTAAACCTATCCATTACCATAAGCCTAACGCAAGCCCTAAACCTTGCCCTATCATTAGTCCTAGCCCTAACTCTAGATCTAACCCTAACTCGAAATCTATCCCTAATCCTAAGCCTAACACTAAAACTAGTCCTAACCCTAATGCTAATCATAAAACTAGCCCTAACCCTAACCCTAGCAGTAAAACAAACTGAGCAATAGCCCTAACCATAAACCTTAACTTAAACCAAACCCTAACACCTAGACATAACCATAGCCTTAATTCAAGTCCTAACCCTAACCTTAAATCTAACCCTGACCCTGACTCATATCCTAACACTCACCCTAGCTCTAAAAACCCTCCTAACCTTAAACTGAATCCTAAAAGTAAACCTAATTCTAATTTGAGTCCTAAACCTAACCCTGACCCTGACTCATATTATAACACAAACCCTAGCTCTAAATATAAACCTAACCTTAAACCTAACCCTAACACTAGACCTATTCCTAACCCTAACCCTAAAAGTAACCCTCATTGTAACCCTAGTTCTTACATTAGCCATTGCCCTAACATTAGCCCTAACCCTAACACAAAAACTAGCCCTAATCCGAGCCCTAAACCTAGATTTAACTCTAACCCTAACCCTAACTCTAGCTCTAAAGCTATCCCTTACCCTATGAATAACTCTAAACGTAATGGTAGCCCTAGACCTATGCCTAATCCTTAGGCTAACCAAAATCCTAACCTTATTAATAGTCCTGACCCTAGCCCTCATTCTAGCTCTAATCCTATCACAAACCCGAACACTAACCCTGACACTTATCCTGACAGTAACATCAACCCTAGTTCTAAATCTGACCCTAACACTAGACT
>NW_026693090.1:0-115051 GCF_021218885.2 Marmota monax | reverse complement strand
CACATGCACAGCCCTGGGAGTCTATGATGAGTGGACCTGGGATGTGCTGCTCTCTGGCAGTGCAGTACAAAGGCTCATTCCCTCCCTGGGAGCGGTCGGCCAGTCTCCCAGGCCAGCATGGAGCACAGTCTGCAGGACCTATAGGAGTCTGTGGTGTGCCTTCTCAGTACTTCCCTCACATCTTCATTCCCTTCCCTTCCCATTCTTGTGCCTGACACCAAGTTCATCCTGTGGGATTCTTTTTAACAAAGTGCCATGGGATGTGTGATCAAATATGACAAGATATATTGCCATTTTTTTGTTGTTGATTTTCTTTTTCTGCTTCCTTAATTTTCAAGTCCTAGTCAGATACTCTGATTTAGATCTGGAGTTGCCTGGTTCCTTACAAGGGGCCTGATGTTGAGAATATAAGATTAGCTGTGACTTTCCTTGACCTGTTACTTCTATCTGGCAAAGAGGATTTATTGCTCTTGTTTTATTACCTTGTTCCTAACATAAGCTGCTTATTTTTGTGTGACAGTTGCTAAAAATGCTTCATGCCTTTCTTAGTAGCACCCTGCAGGATGGGGTGCATTTTCCTTTGAAAGTGCTTGGTTTTGTAATAGCTGGAATTACTCTTAAACAATTTCTAAGAACTATTTCTTCATTGTGGTAAAATATATAAAACACAATTTACCATTCTAATGATTTTAAGTATGCAGTTCAGCGACATTAATTATATTCACAGTGTTGAGCAACTATCACCATTATCTATTTCCAAAACTTTCTAGCACCCCAAACAAAATTGTACCCATTAAGCAATAATTCTCCCAGCCCTGGTAACCTCTAATCTACTTCCTGACTCTGAATTTGACTATTCTAGGTAACTCATATAATTGGAATTATATAATATCTATTCTTTTGTAACTGGCTTCTTTCATCTGGCATATTTTCGAGGTTCATCCATTTTACACATATTAGAATCTCATGTCATTTATACCTGAATAATATTTCTGTTGTATGGATATACCACATTGGTTTGCCCATTCATTGTAGATGGGCGCTTGAGTTGTTTCCCCCTTTTGTTTTTGTGCATAATGTTCCTATGACCACGGACATTCTAGTGCAATGGTGGAATGGGAATCAAAGCCAAATTGCGTTTAGCACCAGGTTTAAGATAATTCAAGAGGGCCACCATGAACACACCTGAAAATACATAAAATGATACTTGAAGGAGCTTTGCCTTTCCCCTGTCCGCTTTCTCCAGAGAATATAGATTTCTTGAGGACTCTAACCAAGTCTTACTTTAATCCTGAAGGTTCTACCATAGTGCGCTTTCTGATATTTATTTAATGAATTCCTGAACTCACATGTCCTAAATAGACGTGAGTTCCAGAAAACTCTCAAGCCCTGCCTGCACATGTGACATTTCTGGTAATTCCAGGCAAGCAAAGAAAACCAGCTGACAAAGCCCTTCCCTTCTTGCCAGGCTATTCCCGGGCATCAGGAGAAGCTTGGATAAGGACAGGATCATAGAGAATACACACAAGTCTCCCAAGAAGACAGTGGCTCCTCATGGTTGCTTTTGAACCAGGCTTGCAGAATCTTTAATGACCTCTCATTTAGTCCAACAGTCTTACAAAAATGGCTTCCAACTTTTAATCATTTCTTTGTGTTCATATATATGTAAAAGTAACTTCTGTTTTTCTCAATTATCATTTCCTTATGGCGAAACTATACTATTTTCAAATATGTTTCTTTTTCCAAAATGCTAAATAGAATACTGAATAGTTGTGAATATGGGCCTTTGATTGGCTATTGATACCTAAGATTATGCTAATTTTGATTTGTTTCCACTTCCCCCCAATATGCCTAACACTTTTTATTGAGGTTGAGATGCCAGAAAAGCTAGGAGAATCATCGTATAATCCTTTCCCCACAAAATTCTCCCAATGTCCATGTTCTTTTTGCTTTATGGGATATGAAATGGGCCATACCACATAGAATAAGGGCAAATACACAAGTTGGTGATGATCCTCCTATAGTGTCAGGTAATGTGATGATATGGTAGTCTTTTAGATTTCTGTGATTTCTTTCTTCCCATCTTCTACTTCCTCCATGTAGGTGACTTCCCTATTATAAAATTAAGATCTTAAACTATTAAGAATTTCCATACTTAGAAGTTTAGGTTAGTAACTGATTTTTATATATTCAAGGACTGAGCAAAGAAGTAACTATTTTATCTAAATAATGGGATTTAATGTCAGAAAAAGTATGAGAAAGGAATGGTGGATGGCTCAATAAGTCCTATGATGTTAGAATGTAACTGAATTTTTCAGTATGAACTCATGAAGGTATCCAGTATTAAATTATAGTTGTTTTTTTATTTGGTAGGGGAGAAAAAAATCTTTCCTATTATTTTTTGATTTACATAAAATTTATTTAAATGTTAATATATGCTGATATATCAGAACATTGTCATTATCATAATTATCACAGTTAACACATCTATCACCTTAATATTATATTTGTGTGTGTTGAGAACATTTTACCCCATTGAGTCCACCTAACTGCCCCATGATGGAGGTATTCTTATTTCCACAGGAAGAAGCAGAGGCCAGCGGTGGGCGAGTTGCCCTGGCCACACCCATCATGTGTTACAGAACTGAGATTTGACCAAGGCCGGTAGACTCCTCTTTGAGCCTTTGGTTCCTCTGCTTTTCATACCTCCAGATTAGCCTGCCTTCCTTATCCAGGCCCACCAGTATTCTCCTTCCTTTTTGGCTCTTGAGATTTTTTCAGTGACTGGAACTGAGATTTCAACTGTAGGGATCAATTTTCCTTGGCCTTGAAGGCAGCCAAGGAGATGGGATCTTTGCAGCCCCACCCCCATCATGGACCGTGGCTTCCCCTTAATTGTGCTTATTTCTTCCTTTCCACTTTGAAGATCATTTATCTTAATAAAAAAGATAGGAACAAAAAGGCAAGGCATTGAGGAGCTTGCATTCTCTCTGTCTTTCCCCAATGTCAAGCAAGCAGCAGACCTCTTCCTCCTGGTCCTTATTTGGAGCAGAACTGAAAAAGCCATTGTTGTCCTTTGTCATTTTTCAAGTCTCAGCTATTCTGGGCCTTCGCTTTCCTGATGCTCTGACAGTTCACGCCACTCTTTTGTCTCATCCCTTTGAGCAGATAATTGGACTCCATTAATGTTTCATGTTTCCTTTAGCTGTCAGGATGCTCTCTGCTCAATAGAAGGCTTTATCCCAGCAACTCTTTCTGTTCTCCTGGTGGGTTTGCTTTTCCTCCGCTCGTTTGCCCTGTGGTTCTCCCATGACTTCCATTCATTCGTTCATTCACTCATTAAACGAGTATGTCTGGTGCTTGTCAAAGCTATGAGAGGCATGGGGCCCAGGCCTAGGGCATACACAGTGATCCCTGTGTCAATTCTGTCTTAATGATCATGTAACGTGTGGATCCTTTTGCCCAAGGAAATACAAATTCTTTTTAGGTTGTAGCAGGATTCATTTAGAAATAAATAATTCTTTTATTTAATTCTGAAAGAATATCTTTAAATTTCCTCCATGTAAAAAAAACCCAAATTATCCTTTCTCTTACAATTCAATATTATTATATTTTTTCCACCATATTGTACCTTACCTAATTTTTTAAAAATTTATAGTTAACCTGTATTAATCAGCCTCCATCCGTATCAGTACATAGAAAGCTTTTTTAAAAAAAAATTTTGGAAGGAGTTCTTTTTCTTACATAATTTTAAACTCTATCCCCAAAGTAAGACCTCAAGCTAGAGATTTTAAGGAAGGTTAAAAAGCCCTCTGTCATTCAATACAGAATGTACTACTGCCTTCAGAAGCAATTTAACAAGATCTACAAAAATCACTTTCATTAACATAGCTAATGCATACCCCACTGTGAATTAATCCCACTTCTAAGTAGTTACTCAAAAATGTTAGTTCCTCACCTGTGGATAGGCACTATTATGCATGCATATTTGCAGTGAATCTTTGTAGCTAGAAGGAGTAAACATTTTAGGGGAGTGAAACAGTCTATCAACTATCCAGGATGCCCCTGGAATCCACAAGGGTTAGAGAGCCTGCTGCTGTCCTTTCCTCCTCCATTTCCTATAGGAAATGTCCTATGATTGGTCGCTGTTCAACTCTAGATTCAATTCTGACCAAGTCCTTGATAACATTCTCCATGAGATGATGTTAAATTTTAGTTTCTTAACCCTCCCATTTTTGTCAATGTATATTTATTTTTTATATTTTTAGTTGTAGATGGACACTTTGTATTTTATTTATTTATTTTTATGTGGTGCTGAGGATTGAACCCAGTGCCTCACATATGCTAGGCAAGCACTCCACCACTGAACTATAGCTTCAGCCCCTTGTCTGTGTATTTTTAAATGTATTTGGTTGTCAAATAGCATAAACTAATAACTAATGCTTCCTGCTGGAGGACTCTGTGCAGTGAATGGGGACTCTTGCATCCCTGTTCTTGATGGAGGAATAGGCTGAGTCCTGTATCATAGAAGGTGGACTAGCTGTGGAGCAGATGGGGCAGTTCTCAATGTGATTCTGTGGCCCCTGTGGGAGGCCTCTCAACTTTCTGACTTACCACACCACATGGCACCTGTACACATCCCTTGGGCACAGTGACATAGACTGGTTGCTTTTCTGGAATCTGCTATTGATTTGTGACCTTTCTATCTGGTGTTTTAGCCACCCATCATCCAGGACTAGCTATAACCATTTCTGTATGTTTAAATTCAGCTATTCTTTGGTCCATACCACTACTGCCTTCTCCCTGGGCACTTCCCTTTGTTCTCCACTGACCATTAAAATAAATTGCTTCCTCTTTGTATTCCTTTCCAACTTTTTACTGTTCTTCTAAACATACCACACTTTGTTTTATGATTTGTCAAACACATCTCTGTTCTAACAGTTTATTTCTAGGTATAGTCACACAGTTACCAAGATATATAGTGGAACCTCCACCTCAATTCAAAGTAGGACATACTTCATCCTTTTTATATGTTAATAATTTAGTTAATTCCTTCCTTCCTTCCTTCCTTTCTTCCTTCCTTCCTTCCTTCCTTCCTTCCTTCCTTCCTTCCTTCCTTTCTTTTGTTGGACTAGGGATTTAACCTAGGGATGCTTTACCACTGATCCAATCCCCAGCCTTTTTAACTGTTTTTGAGTCAGGGTCTTGCCAAGTTGCTGAGACAAGCCTTGAACTTGAGATCCTCCTGCCTCACCTCTTGAGATTACAGGTGTGCTCCACTGTGCCTAGCTTCTTTACAGTTTCTCACACTTTTGGAGACTGAATATCCAAGATCAAGGCCTTGGCAGTTTCAGTGTTATATGAGGGTCCACATCCTCACAGATGCCATCTTGCTGTGTTTTTTGTCTGGTAGAAGAGTTAAATGAGCTCTCTGGGGCCTGTTTTATAAGGGGGCTCCACCATTATGACCTAATCACCCCATAAGGTCCCACCTCCTCATACCTTCACCTCGGAAGTTAGGTTTCTGTTAACACATAGATTTTCAAGGAAAACAAGCATTCAGATATAGCAGGATCTCTGTCCTTCCCTTGAGCCAAACCCAATAGGGTAGGATTCAGTATATCAGGTAAGTGCCAGGAACCTGATTTCACCTATACCGCCACCCCCAACCCCTGGTGGTCCTGCCAATGGATGGGTTGACAGAGGAAGTTCTGGGTAAAACACCCCTCTGCCCCATCCTGAGTGCCCTGTCCTGGATAAACTGCATTCCCATCCAGGTCCTGGAGAGCCAGCTCCTGTCTCCTGGGCTTTTCTGTTCTGGGAGATGTGCCAGTTCTTGGAATCACCTGGTAGGGTTCTCCTGGGATGACTTTCCACCTCCAGATGCCTCAGAATCAAGGCTTTTTTGAGCTGAATACCCTCTCCATGATTGACTTGCCTGGAAACAGAGATCTCATTTTAAAACTCTTCTCTCTGCCAAGCAATAAGCATAACCATGCTAGGAGAATTTTTGGCCCCTGGTATATGTTCATAGACCAGGAAGTTTATTCATTTCACCACGGATCTCTTCGTCTGAGGACATGATCTGTACTCCATATTCCCTTTAACTTCCTACCTATCACTAAACTGTACTCAAAATGCAGGGTCTTGGGACCTCCCCTCCCCATCCCAGCCCTTTTCAGCTTGAGGCATGCCATTTCAGTTGGAAGCCTATTCTTTTATTCCTACAGGATACATCTACCTCCTTTCTCCTTGTTAGTTGCCACTTAACCAGATCAGGTTTTAACTTCTTTGTAGAGGGAATTATTTTTCCAGAGGTAGTAAAAAAATGTTTCATATCCTTCTGTGCTACTTTATATTTAGCATTGGAATCCTTTTCCAGAGCTTGTTGCTTAAGGCATTACATCTGGGTGGCAGGGATTTTTGTTTTAATTTACACATAAACATTATATGTATTTATGGAGTATCATGATGTCTTGATACATATATAAGTTGTGTAATGTTCAGGTCAAGGGAAACATCTCTTATCTGTGTCCTTAAACATGCATTTATTTGTGGTGAAAATATTCAAAAGACATGGGACACACTATGCATTTGTGTTGTCATCCTTGCACAGGGGCTGTGCTGATGGCCTCTGTATCGTTCCAATTTGTAGGTGAATCCTGTCTTTGTTAACATCTGTATTCTAGCACCTGAAACGATATTGGATATGCAGTCAGCTTTCAGTAAATATTTGTTGAAGGAGAAAAATGTTGGTCACATGAACGGATTTTAAATTTATGGAGTTAAGTTCATGGAATTATACAGTGTTAATATCGAATGTGATAATAAAGATTCCCCAGTGTCTCATTTACCTTTAAAACATCGACTTGTTTTTGGGAGCCCAGTGCCAGTGAGTGACAGGCTTTTGGACCATAAGCTGGATTTTCCCTTTTCAATTCCAGTGTTCTTGGACTAATATTTTTAGGGTTGATGGAAAATGGGTACCTTCCAGAATGACAAGTTATTTATATAGTTTCTTGTACCCAGGCTTCTGCCTGATTTATGATGTAATAGAAGAATTAGGAATTAAAATCAAAAGGTTGAAAAGAAACATTAAATTGCTTGAGAAAGATACAGTTTATCTTTCACCCTTTTTAAATGATATTTTTTGGGTAGATTTCTCCTCCTACCCCGTTTCTTCTAAAATACAAAGAAAAAAATTGCATAGCTGAATCTGTGCTTTTAAAATGCAATTCGTAGCTCAGGTCCTTGGTCTTTACTTGGCAGGGTGAAACTTTTTGGTAGTGGAAAATTCCTTTAGTGTGTTGTGTAGGCTCTGTGGTGCAGAATTCAGTCAGTCTTAAAGGACCCAACAGAGATTTAGTAATGCCCAGGTGCTTCCTTGCAACAATGTGGCAAGATAAAATATAAGAAAGAATACTTTACAAACTTTACTAGGTGACACTCACTGAATCTTGGATGCCAGGTCTTTAATTTTAATGAATGGAATCATTGAGTAAAATAAGTAGATTTCCTTATTTTAAAAATAGATTATTGTACAGTGCCCTAAAACGTAGATTAACATATAAATCTCAGTGGAATCAAGGCACACAGGGATTAATCATTATCTTGCTTTTATTTTGGGGGTTTGTTTATTTGTTTGTTTTTTGGTGGTGGTGGTGGTGGTGGAAGAGGTAGAATTGCCTAGTCACCAGGATATCTTGATTTGATTTTGAGATTTGCTCTAAACCTTAGCCTATACCAACTATATGGGGAGTCGCCCTGAGGAAACGGTTGTCTCTAAGAGTAGATAGACTTTCTATGTATATATAGTTCTATTTATTGAGACTCTGTTGGCACTGAGGGTTTGCATATACCATTATAAAGTGAACACTTTGAGCAGATCCTACCTAACACAGTCCAGAGGATTGATGGAGGAAGCATGCAAAATTTGTACTAGAAATCCTTATTGTTGTTGGGATAAAGGAATATGTGTTTACTGCAACTCTACAAAGAGATGGACAGACTTGTCTTTAACAAGCCAGTCTGCTTGTCATCACCTGGAGGGGAAGCCAGTTCCAGGTGCCTTTGCACATTCTCACCTGTTGCTTTGGGCCTCCTCCTTGTTGGGGTTTTTATGAGTCTTATTTTTCCTCCTGACCAGGTCCATGCCTCATCTTGTTGATTGAATATTTCTTTTTGAGAACTGTCCCTTGACATTTTCCTACAACTAAGCCTGTGTCACCACTGATCATCCAAGACCACATTGAGGCTGACTTCTGTTAGCCCAGCCCCTAAACTGGCCACCCTGAGTGACATCCATTCCTGGAGTTTTTCAGCTCCAATCATGGAGGAGGATCAGTTTGAGTAGGCATGCTGGCCCAAGAGTCTAGAAAACAGTGACGAGAGGGCAGTTCAGTGATAGGGATAAATGATCCCCACAAGGGCTGGAGTGAGAAGGAGCTGAGCCCAAGGCAGACCCCTTTTGCTCACCAGAAGGGGCAGTGCATAGTGCTATGGGGTGGAGACTCTCTTCATGAAGAGTGAGTGTGGCACTGTGTCACATTTAAGGTAGATTAGGAAGACAGATTTTAATTGACCATGTTTGAGGGTATTGACAAATCCAATTTTAGAATGGCTTTTTTTTTTACTATGGTTAATTATGATAAAACATGCCTAAAATACAATTTGCCATCTTAACCTTCTTAAGAAGCATGCAGTTCAGTGACTTTAAGAACAGTTACCTTGTTGCACAACTACCACCAACATCCATTTGTAGAACTCTGTCTTCTTCCCCAGCTGAAACTCTGTAGCCATTAAATACCAACTCCCCATTCCCCACACCCCACCACCCTGGCTTCCAGCATTGCGCTGTCTCCATGAATATGACCTCTCTTGGGACCTCATGTAAGTGGATCATAAGGTTTTTATTTACTAATTTTTGTGATGAACTTATTTCATGGAAAGAATGTCCTCAAGGTTCATCCATGTTATAGGGTGGCTAGTATCTCTTTCCTTACTAGGCTGAATAATAGTCTTTTGTGTGTATATTACATATTCTTTATGCATTAATCCATTGAGGGACACCTAGGTTGTACCCATCTTTTGGTTGTTACAAGTAGTGCTGCTGTCAGCATGGTTATGCATTTTTTTAAAGCTCTGTCTTTAGTTTCCCTGGGTATATTTGGTTATCCTTCAGATCTTTGGGGGATTGGTTCCAAGACCCCACAGAAGCCAAATTTTTTTTGGATATTCAAGTCCCTTCTGCAAAATGGTGTAGTTCTTGGATATAACCTGTGTGCATCCTCCCATATACTTCATATCATCTCTCAATTACTTGTAATAACTAGTGCAAAGTCAACACTGTAAATAGTTGTTACAGTGCTTGTTTAGGGAATAATAAAGGGGAAATCTGCCTATGTTTAATATAGGCACAGGGTTTTTTGTTTTGGTTTGGTTTGGTTTATCCCCTGAATATTTTTGAGCCATGGTTGGTTGAATATGTGAATGTAGAATCCAAGGAAATGTAGGGCCACTTTCCTGCTTTTACAGTTTGTAAATGAAACAAAGAATAACTATATTGACTCTTAGGACTTTCATCTAATTATTGAAGATGTTTAACAATTAAATATTAATATACCTAAATTTTCTATTGCAATGTTTTAATAGGACATTGAGGTGTAGCTCATTTATGTTTCCTTCTCTTTTAGGTTGGAATGGAAATTGTAACATAGTTGCTAATTACCAAATCTGTTTTTCATAATGAAGTTTATTAGGTAACCTTTCATCAGATTCAAATATGTTTCCCAAAATGTAGATTTTCATTTCTGTCTTGAAGCTTTTCAAGCCACTTTTATGAAATGACAAGTCAAAATGCAGAGAAACAAAGTAGCATGCAGGTTGCTTTTTTGTCTATGTGAAAAATGACAGGAAATAGAAAAGTCTTGGAAACTAAAAAGCAAAAATGGGAGCCAGGTGCTGTGGTATACTTTTGTAATTCCAGTGACTCAGGAGGCTGAGGCAGGAGGATCTCAAGTTGTCTGCCAGCTTCAGCAATTTAGTGAGGCCCTAAGCAACTTAACAAGACATAGTTTCATGGTAAAGTGTCACTGGGTTCAATCCCCTGTACCAGAAAAAAAAGTGGGACTTTTTCCCTAGTTAGGATGTTATCAAGCAATGGTAGGTGTGATTATCTTTTCAAAATATTGTTAACCAATCTTTTCCCCTCACTTAACCAAAATACTGATCTTTGACTTGGCTTGAGGGGAAATAAATGACTTTTCCTAAGGGATTCTAGATCTGAGGGAAATGTTAGCTACAGTTTAGGTAAAAATGAAATACTCTAGTAGTCTACCTGAAAAGAACTGTTAGTAACACTGCATAACTGGTGTGATTCTCACTTCACACTGTGCGAAGGGACCAAGAAGTTATGAAATAATTCTAGTTAGCCAGTTGGTCAAAGCATTCTGGGGTGAGCTGTTGTCCATTCTGTCCTGGAGTCATCCCTCATGCCCTTCAGGTCCCTTCCCAATTTTTCAGCCACTAGTCAAAGAGGGAGGGAGAAGAAGAATGGGAGAGAAGCTGTCCCCTGCTCTGGCTGGTCTGAGGATCACCTAACATTCTGGATTTGTTGACTAGGGGCCTACAAGGCTCCTTTACCCAACATTAACACAACCAAAATCTAGAATTCTACCAGTATGGCATCACTGTCTGTAAAATTCAACAGAAGTGCAGGTGTAGAAGTAGAATAGCCAGTGCAGAGTGTTTGATGAGGAAGTTGCTGCACGGGTGTGGATGGAATGGTGGAGCTCCCGGGAAACATGAAAGACGCAACCTGGAACTTGCAGAGAAATGTGTCAAAACATTGGCTTTCATGTTTCCAAAGAACCCCATGAACTCAAATACACTCAGATGCCCAGGAAGATTTTTTTAGGGCTTCATAACACAGGAGAGGGGATAATATACCTGGATTCACTCAACAACTAGACTGTTTCTAGTTTTAGCATTTGGGAATTACAAGAACACTTCCGCCTTCCATGAGAGAGAGATGATTTTAGCAACTCAATTCTGCAGTGCTGATTTTCTCCATCCATTGTTAATCCTCATATCTTCAAGGAACTAAAGATTAAGGGGTGCAGGCAGCCCTGAAGTTGGTCACCATCCTGGGGCCTTAGTTGATATCATCCCCCAAGTCAGGAGTAGAAGGAGACCTGAGGATGGGGAGCAGCTTGTCTAGAGTGGAACTGGGGTATGGAGTGAGTCCAGGGTCCTCTTGCATTGCACTGGTAGGGAGCCTGAGGCTTCTCGAGGGAACTCCCGACCACCACATGGCTCATGTGTCCAGTCAGGCAGCCGTGGACTGCCTACTCTGCAGCTCATCTGCCTGGTTGTACACAAAGTTTAGATCTCAGTTGGTTGTTGATTGCTCAGAATCTAATTAGCAGTTATGGATACTTAAATAATCATCAGGGATAGTACTTTACTTGGAAGGAATATTAGAATCTAAATGCAGTTTTAAGGGGAACAGCATATAAATTTCATGAAAGCAGAATCAGTGGTTAACATTTCTCGTATTATCTACAGATCTGTTGAGTAGGATTCTGAACCTAAAACTTGTTAGTAGATGTTCTTAGAGGAGGATTCAGATAAAGTTCTAACGTGATAGAAGAAAATGCTTAGCACTGGAAATCGTGATTATAGGACTTAATATGTATGCAGCCTCCTTGAATGCATGGCCTTACATTTGCTTTAGGAAAAGGAAAAGCATTACAAGAAAAATCACTAAGATGCCACCTGTAAATACAATGCAACAGATAGGTTGAGCCAGCATTGACAAATTAGAAGAGCCATTGTGAGGTTAGCTTTGTTAGACTGTGGTATACGTAGGATATGTGTTTATTTTTATCCAGATTCATATCACCAGCAGATCATTGAAAATACTTTGGATGATTATTCTTCTCACATAAGCTGTGGGTCCTTGACTCCAGGTGGGGGCTAGAGAATTTACACAGGCACAATGCATTGATTGGAGCCCAGCAGCTGCTCTAGGCACTCTTCCAAATGTATACGGCCACCAAGCAAGAAAACAAACAACAACAAAAAGCATGGTGTTCTTACAAATTATTAACTCAATCAGCTTGTTCGTATGCATTTTCTCAGTAAATAGAGATTGAAACTGGCAATTAACTAACATTGATGTGAGTTGGGTAGAGAGAAAAGGATGCCCTTTTCATCCAAGGTTAGGAAAAGAAGTTTCTCTTATAAACACTGAAAATTTTGGTATTATGGATGAACAACTCTGATTTTATATATGAGAGTACTTACATACATTTACTAGACAGACTAATTCTGGAGCTTTTATTTCTTGTCTGCCTTTAGGAATTACTGCAATAGAACATCAATTCCATGTGTTTTTTTTTTTTTGTTTGTTTGTTTTTGTTTTTGTTTTAAATAGTGACATGATTTAGAAGTTGCATTTGAGTTTTTCTTTAGCGTTATTAAGTGATTTGCTTTTACATTAGCTGAATATCCTCAAGTATCCAGAAATATATTCATAATAATACAGAAAAATATACTAATAGTATAGTACTTGATTTTTCATATGCATATTTATGGCCAAAACCAATTTATATTGCGATCTATACACATGTGTTTAGAAAATATGAGAATAGAAGATGAATTGGTATGCAAAAATATTTCAGTAAGACTGCTACATTTGCATAACGTGTAATTGGTTAAAAGTCAGCAGAAATAGCTTGCCAAGTGAACAGGTCTGGGTTTAAACACTTTCACAGCCTAGCCTTCAGCTCTTTTCCAGATAGGCATGGGTAGGAACTTTGACCTTTGCACTTCTCTTAGAAACTTTTCCGGTATAGTACCACCTTTTTTTTCGTTTGTAGGGACTCAGTCTGTTCTTGCTTAACCATATATGACACATACCCCTGTCCCACAGCTCTTTGTTCCCTAACAAGATGGACACTCAATGTAAAAATAAAAGGAAGGGATAAGAGAGGAAACAGGGATGGCACTGCACATTACCAGGACTTATGTGGGTCTGCACAGAAAAGAAGTAGTGGGTGTATTCTAAACACATGGTGCAAATTGCATATCTTTAAGGTGCCACAATAATTTATTGAAGAGAATCCAATGCCATCTTTAATCTCTAATTAACATAAAGAAGACACTAGATGGTGCTGTAAACTAAGAAGTGCATTATTCATTAAGGAGGTAAGGTGGTGTAGGAAGTTAAATCTTCCTCTGCTAACACCATCTTTCTCCTCTTTGCCATTTCCTGGTCAGCATGTCTCTCTTGGTTTGTGGAAAACATTCACTCAAAATGGTTTATAAAGCCAAATGCAAATTTGTTTCCCTGAATTTATTTTAGAACTTAAACTAGCCTCAGTTTGCTAATGACAGTGACAGAGAAGAGATGTGAATTTGAGTTAAGATGAGCTACTCAAATATTTGGGACAAAGTACATGCCCAATTTTGGACTGGGTTATTTAAGGAAGGAAAGTAACTATTAATAACCTAACAGCCATGTTTTTTGGCTATATTTGTGCAGTAAATACATTCTCACAAATTCATATGAAGTAGCATTTTATATATAAAATCATTTTCCCTTTCACTTCTAGAATTCCTTCCAGAAAGATAAGCTCATGGAAAATATTTTTGTACCACGTTAGCATTGAATAGATACTTAATCTGAACATTCATTTCCAGAAGCATCAGTTTTTCTGATGTTCCCACTTCCATTACCTGGCAGAAAGCCTTTCACAAATGGGTGATTATTGATCTACTTGGATTCATAGGACTAGAAAAGAATGTAGAAGTTGGCTGCATGTATGGAAGAGACATACAGGATTCTCACTGCGATGGATGAGCTGATGGAACACAAGCCATATGGAATGTTTATAAGAACTAAATGTGATTTCAGTAACATCCTAGTCTACACTAAGAGTTTTAAAAACTTGCTGTAAAATATGAAGTAGTGTTAGAAAGATTTCATTTTGTTTCACTTTAGAATTTAAGGAAGTTTGCCTAAAGTCAGATAACTATAGTCATTTTATTATCAAAACAGATAAAATGCTAACTGACCCTGCAGGACATTTTAAAGTTTATTTTACAGGAGGGCATTTCAGATTCTTTAAAAAGCTTTGTTTTTGCTCTAAAAGCTGTAGAATGTTTACAGGTTTGAAGCATCCATATATATATATATATATATATATATATATATATATTCAATTTGTGAAAATCATAACTAAGTGAATGTTACCAGATTAACCTGGCTGTGTGTTTAAAGAAACCCAAATGTACTGAAGTAGAAATTAGTTGTAAATAACCTACTTCGGAAGAGAGTAAAAATATTCTGAGGACATGTGTTACCTTTCTGTTTTGACATCTGTTTACCATATATTTACTGTAAATAATGTCAAAATTGTTTTGCATTTGACTTGACTACAGAGGTGTAACCCAGGAATTATTTGGTTGACTGAGAAGTAACAGGAGCAAAAAGACCAGAGACACTAGGGACTGTCACTGGGGGTGGGCACTGCCAAGGGCTGTCAGAAATACCCAGTGGGGGAAAATAACTGCAGCTGAAAATATGCCAGCAAGAATCGAGACATTTTATTTTCTCAGAGGAGACCTGTCTGAGATTAAGAACTGAATTACCGTTTGATTTCTAAAGCAGGATGTGAGCGGTGAAAACAGGGGCCTTTGTGTTCTGCCAGGGTTCCTCCTGTCTTTAAATACTTAAAAAACATCCCTCCATGAAGTGCCACTGGATTGGCAGAGAGCTCCCTCAGTCTGCGTGTGCAGGTGATGAGGCCCCCCTGGTGCATTCCCCAAGACTTACTCCATAATTACAGTGAACTTTGTGTTCCACCCAGTATTGATTCTTAAATGGTCCATTAAGGTGGAAATGTTGAGCAGTTAATATGGTGAGTTAAGAGCAGCATGTGACCTTAATTGTTTTACAGTGCTTAGATTAACCCACTATTACCACATCAGCTAAATGCGGTGAGTGTAGGTGAGTGGCATTCATGATGCATGTATTCTAGAACTTTCCCAAAGCCCCATGTTTGTGAGCTGTAGTGTAACTTACACTTTTCTTCACAATGAGTTCTCTGAGGTCCTAATAAATATAGAAATGAAGTCTTTTCATTAGCAGTTGGCTGTCTCTGGACAGCTACTTCCCGACATTTGTGCCTTTGCCAAGTGTTGCCCTGATGCTGTACAGAGGAGGATTTCTCCTAGGCCACACAGCGTCAGCAGACAGCAGAAACTACAGGCATGTATACACTAGCTCCCACAGGTTCTGGTTTTCTGTCAACCAACTTTTTTCCACTGTCTTCCCCTACCCCCAACTATAAATAGGAGTTCTGCCTGCTGACCCCGAGAGTTCTCCCTTGTGATATATTATTTATTAATTATATGGTGACCATTAGTTATTGATTCAGCACTTTTGTCCTTTTAATATCTGGCCACAGGATTAATATTTGACTGCTTATAACCTGAACTATAGCAGCATTCTCGTCCTTTCTTCTTCTTTCTCCCCACACAGACCCTGGACCTTCAGGGCAGTCCAAGTTTTGAGGTCCAACTTGATGTCTGCACCTTTCTCAGAATGATCCCCATTCTTTCCCAGTTCCTATTTACTCAACAACCCCAGCATCTCTCCCACATGGCTTCCATTCTTCATTCCAGCTGGGACTGGGCACATCAGACATCATGGTCTTATTGCTGCTATTTTAGTCCCCTGATGTCTGTCTGTCTTCCTCATGACCTTGAGCATGACCTGCCTCATCAGAGACCCTCTTTGGGTACCATTTCTTGGAGGGTAAGGAGCACATGGAGGATTCCATGGCCCTTCTTCTTCTGCCCAAGGTTTCCTGTAACTGTACATTGCTTTACCCCTTGTCCTGCTGACCACAGATGCCCAGATGCTAACCATTAGGCAACCCTGTTCTATTCTCTCCCATTCTCTGTACCATTTTGGCTGCCAGGCCTTCTTTAGGCTGGGTTTTGAAGTGATTTTGTTCTGTTATGCCCTTTAGTCTTGAAATAAGGGAAGCCAAAGCAAAGACCCTCTGAGACTTTTTTTTTTTTAGTACTAGGATCAAGCCCCATGCCTTGAGCATGCTAGGCAAGTGCTTTACCACTAAGCTCCACTCCCCAGCTGTCATTCGAGGCTTTTGTGTAGGGAACCGGAGAGGCAAGAAGAGCCAAGTGTTCCAGGAAGAGCTGTGTGCTCATCTGTTGTGCACACACCTGGTGAGGTCAAATGAGTAGCTAAATTTGTTTTCAAATTCTAGGTTCTATAGACACTGCTTGTGTGACCTAAGTCCTCCAGACCTATATGTTGAGCTGTTAAACTAGTTAGTCGTGACCGCTTTATATTATTTTGTAAGGAATAGATGAAATAGAGCTAATAAATAGCATCTTACTGTTTACTCCATGCCAGGCACTATGTAAAGCGTAATCCTCCCCCTCCCCCAAAGGTGTGACTACTATTGCTCACCCCATGTTAGATTTGAAGACGCCAAGAATAGAAAGCTGAGTCTCTCGCCCTGGGCCTCAAGGCAATAGGAGCAGGGCCAGAATAAGCAAGTTTGCAGTGTCCAAGTTTGCAAATGTCTCTGTGTTACTTCCTCCCTATTAGAAGCCTGTATGTAGCCTTTAGTAGCATGAGGGTCTTGATGTCTGTGATTCTTATGTGTGGGATGAATGTCACTTGAGATTATTTTGGGAGCAAATAAGATGGTGAATTATGTTAGTTGCAAAGTTCTGCATTACAGTGAGCCTAGGTGATTATTTGTTTGGTTTTTATTAAAAAGGGGCAAAGCTGAAAATGCAAAAATAAAAAAAGGGGTCAGTTTTATTAGGAAACATTGGTGACAGATAAAAAACAAGCTCAAAATAGCTTAAACACATGAAAATACAATTATTATAGAGGTGGGAGAATGTTTTATGTGTCTTCCCTGGGCTGCCTATGTGACCTAGTCCTGGTTCCTTGTCTCTTTTCCCATCCCCACTCTCCTCCATCTCTGTGTACTCTTACATCCCTATGTCTCTGTGCAGTCAGGGTTTTCTAGAGACAGAATCAGTAAGAACCCATAAGATGTATGTAGAGAGATGCACACTGAAGTCAAATGATTGTGGAGGCTGGCAAGTCCAAAATGCACAGGGTAGGCAGTAGGCTGGGGACTCAGGAAAGAACTGTGTTTCAAGTCTAGAGATAGAATTGCACCTTCCCCCCAGGAAGTCAGTCCTCTTCTTTTTGGCCTTTGCCTGATTGGATAAGGCAAAGGCAGTCTGCCTGCTCCATGTCCACTGATTTAAATATTAATGTAAGTAACACCTTCAGCACAACTTCTATTTGGTTGTTAAAAGGAAAACTTCTATTTGGATGATAAGCTGGAATACCATGGCTCAGCCAGTTGACACACACAGTTAACCATCACAGCCCTTGTGTGCTCACTCATACCTTTCTCTGTGTTTCCTGTCATTCTCTTTGGCTTGCCCTCCATACCATCGTGCCTTCTGTCTACGTGTGATTCATGCCCTCCACTGTCAGAATGGGCTTCCTCAGACTTCAGGCCACTCAAGGGGTGGAGGGTGGTGCCTAGAAGTCTGTAAGCATGTGTTTTAGCAGTAGCTGCACAGTGACTTCTATGCCACTGTCTCTCCACCTTTTAGTTTTGTTGGACTGGGACTGGTGTCAAGGTTTGGTGCCACTCTGTTCTTGTCTTTGTTGTACTTCTGGAATTTCAAGGAAGGAAGAAGAGTCTGGCCTTAGGGCTCACTGTCCACTTGGGATCCTGCCAACAAAGACTAGGACAGTGGGGTCATGTTATATAACCTTGGCTATGCACAGCCCACTCCAGTGACAGTGGGGAGGAAGGAAAGAGGTGTAGAAGGAGGGTATTAAGCTATTCAGGGGCTCCACCTGGTACTCCCTGTAAAGACATGTGGAGGTGCGATTGAATTATGGCTCTATGTATCAGTAATTATTAATGCAATATGTTTGGTTACTTGAAGATATTTATGAATCCTTATGTAATATGTAAAAAATATTGTTGACTTTGGTGACCAGTCACCAAAAAATGCACATTTGGGTATGAAACCTTGCTGCCACTAACATTTCATTCTGTTCTTGCCTTTTCATGTACAGAGGATGATGTGGACCTGGAAGTGCTGGTGAGTGAAATGAACGCATCTCTGGAGAGCCTTTACTCAGCTTGCAACATGCAGTCCGATACGGTGCCTCTCCTGCAGAATGGGCAGCATGCCCGCAGCCAGCCACCAGCCTCGGCCTCAAAGCCTGCCCAGCCACAGGCGTCCCTGAGGCAGAAAGTGCTGCGCTCCCAGCCAGTGCACATCCTCGCTGTCAGGTAGGCCCAGCAGACAAGATGCTGCCCTGTGCCCTTGATGTGGTAATGGGAGGTGACTGTGCAAAGTCAAGAGACAGATGAGTTCCCTTTATTTTAATAATGGATGTGGTCATTTCTTCTTATCCTTGGGGCACATTCCAAGACTCCCAGTGGATGCCTAAAATCAAAGATAGGACTGAATCTTACATACAGTGTTCTGTCCTATACATAACAGACTTGTGATACAGTTTAGTTTGTAAATTAGGTGAAGTGAGAGGTTAGCAACTAATAATAAAATAGAAGGATTATGATAATATGCTGTAGTAGATTTGCCAGCATCACTACCTGGTTTAGTCAACCTTTTTTGCTGCTGTGATGAAAAGTATCTGATCACAACAACTGTAAGGAGGAAAAGTTCACTTGAGGGCTCGTGGTTTCAGAGATCTTAGTCCAGAGAAGGCCGGCTCCATTCAAAGTAAGGCTGAACATCATGGCTGGAGAGGGTGTTAGAGGGAAGCAGGTCACATCATGGTGACCAGGAAGCAAAGAGAGAGACTGCACTCTCCAGATACAAATATATACATCAAAGCCACGCCCTAATTCCCACCTCCTCTAGCCACACCCTACCCCTTCAGTTACCACTCAGTTAATCCCTATCAGGGGATTAATTCACAGATCAGGTTAAGACTCTTCCAACCCAGTCATTTTCCCTCTGAACAGTCTTGCATTGTCTCACATGTGAGCTTTTAGGGGACACTTCACATCCAAAACACTACTTTTGCTCCTGGAGCTATTATTAAATAGAATAAGTAAGTATTCCTTGAATACAGGCATGTTATGCTGTGACAGTCAGACTGATAACCTGGATGGCTTTATTCCTTTTGCTGGGGATCTTTCTTGCTTCCAGAAGCTTCTAAGAAGTTTATTTCCAATTTGACACCTTGGGTTAAAGCATCTCACCCAAAGGGACTTCTCTTTCCTGAGGAGGCAGAGAGGGTGCTTTGGTGTTCTGTTGGGCCATTGCTCAGACTTCCCACTGTTGGTCACAGTTGGGGATGGTGAGTCATCTCCTCCTCCACTGTTTGTCACACTTTGTTCTCTAGAGTGTCTCCCCTGTATCTGTCTCCTGTTCAGTCCAGAGGGAGTGACCTAGTTGGGATCCAGGCATCTAGATCCATCCCCTACAGCCTCAGGGGTAAATAGGTCCATACCTAAAAGGTGGGGAAACCAGCAGTTGGACCTAGGCTGAGGGGCTATGCAGCTTGGATGAGATAGGCCTTGAGCCTTGTTCTGGGTCCATAGAACACAGTCCACACTGTGTGGAGCTAGGTGGCCACTCCACAATCAGAATGGCTGGGTGGAGCCAGGGACAGAGGACAAGCCTAGAGCAGGTACACAGGCTTCATAGACCTGCTGAGAGTTGAGCTGATTTGTGAAGGAGGAGGAGGGTTTGGGTGAGAGAGCAGAGGGACTGTGAGTGTGCTCTCAGCTGGACAAAAGGATGAGCTAGGCAAAGGCACAGAGAACACAGAACAGGGCCCACCTCCACCCCTGCCCTGCCCTCACCTGCTCCTGCCTACAGGTTATGGCACTTTTTTCACCCTTTCTGACATCTTTGAATCTTAGCTCATCTCCATGGTATTTTTTAAAAAAAAATATTTAGTTTTTTAGTTATAGGTGGAAACAATATCTTCATTTTATTTTTATGTGGTGCTGAGGATTAAACCCAGTGTCCCACACATGCTAGGTGGGTGCTCTACCTCTGAGCCACAACCCCAGCCCCACCATGGTAACTTTTCTTTGGGGAAATGACCTATAAAGGATGCATCCTTTTATTGTGGGGCTCTTTAGTGGGGATTTTTTTTTCTTTTCATCTTTGTGTAATACCCCTTAGTTTTTGCTTTAGGAAATATCTGAACTACTAGAAAGTAAAACACACAAACAAACAAAAACAATATTAAAACCAATACTAAAAATTAAATTAAAAATATTTTGAGACGCTGAAAGAGGGAAGCTTTAGTACACAAATTTGTATCTTGTTCTGTGAGTCAAAGATAAAACTGTCATTGGGGTTAAGTCATTGGTAGAGGCATTTGGTTGAAAGTGATCCTGACTCTGTCACCTTTTCTCCTCGTCTGTATGATAGTGGTCAGACTCGACAGTAGGATGCTCTGCCAAGGCCAAAGCTATTATAGGAAGAATAGGATTTGTTAACAGTAAAAATAAACTTTCTGACTTGTTAATCCATTATAGGAATGGCTTTTCTTCACAGGACAAGTTCCCTTCATGCCATATGAGTTCTGGTATTTTAAATCAGTACATCATTTCCTGGTGCATGTGGATAGACAGGCTTTCCTTTAAAATCAGAGTAGTGGGTCAAGAGAGAACAGTAAAATAGTTACAGAGGGAATTCTCTAATGGCCACCCCCAGGAATGCTAACGGATCATTGTTCTTCTCCAATTGTAAAAATAGTAAAAAAAAAAATATTTGAAGACACAGCCCTCGCAAGGGGCTTCTGAAGTGTATTTAAACAAGGCAAAGGGTTAGGACTAGACTCTATAGCTCAGGTTTGCTCTCCTCTCCTGGAAGGCAGGTGTCTGTGCCCTAGGCAACATGCTTCAGGCATGGATGGAGGAGGCTGTGAGTTCCCAGGAAAGCTCTGGAGTTGTGGGCAGGAAGTTGTTCATAGGACTCTCAGGAAGAAAAGCACAGGGCATTTTGCATTCATTTTGCTTTGACTTTGAACATGATTTCTCTGCTATTTTCTTAATTGCACCCAATTCGTCATCCTGTGCATTTTCCTTCAGTGTATGACAGGTGAACTTTGCATTTTTCAGAGGAGGGAGGAGTTGACTCTGAAGAAGTGCCAAGAAGTGTAGAGTATTGAATTAGAGGGTATTTCTGAGCTACCCTTCAGGAGGGTAGATACATGAAGCTTTGATTTCTAATTAGTTCAGTATCAACTACCGTTCTGTATAAATAAGCATTTATTCTACAGTCAGATGAGGATACATAAAGCCTCTTCCAGTTTTTTCCTTTGGTTAGGTAAAGGTTCATTTCAAGGACATTGAAACATCTTTGTTCCCATGAAAATGCTCTTATTCACAAGACCTTTTCACACACCAGGTATTCATTGAACAAATGCCAAGTACACATCATACATTGAGCATTGTTGGAGATGTGCATGAAGTCACTACAACCATGGCTTCTTCATCCCCTGGGGAGTATAATGAAGAGGGAATTTATACTCTTTGGGTCTGAGAGTAACTACTTCAAAAAATATGTTTTTACTCATGGTAAAATATATATAATATAAAACTTACCATATTAGCTATTTTAAAGTCTGCAGTTCACGTGTTAATGCACACTTAGAATTTTCTAATATATAGAATGTTTTCATCTCATAAAACTGAAACTCTGAACTCAACTAAATTCCCTATTTTCTTTGCCCTCAACCCCTGGAAGCTCCCATCAACTACTTTGTATACCTCATATAAGTGGAATCATCTGGTATATGTCTTTAGTACTGGCTTATTTCACTTAGCATAATATCCTCAAAGTTCATCCATGCTATTAGCATGTGTCAGAATTTCTGTGCTTTTTAAAAGCCAAATAATATTCCACTGTATGGATGGGTAATTTTGCTTTTGCATCCATTTATTAATAGACAGTTGAGTTACTTTCACCTTTTGACTATTGTGAATAGTGCTGCTGCAAATCTGGTATTTTCAGTTCTTTTAGGCATGGACCCAGAAGTAGCAAGGCTGGGACAGGTTGGGGATGGCAGATTTTAACCAGCCATGATGATCCTCTTTCCTACAGGCGCCTTCAGGAGGAAGACCAGCAGTTCAGAACCTCATCTCTGCCGGCCATACCAAATCCATTCCCTGATCTCTGTGGCCCTGGGAGACCCCCTGTGGTCACAGCAAGTTCCCTGCCTCCGCAGGCGCCTACAAAGCAGGTCAGTACACTTGTTGTGTAGCTGCTATGGGGTCTGCGCAGATGTCTTGGCTTGTTACTTTGGGGAGAAGGGAAGGAATTTGTGAACTTTTTATTGTGGGTTCTTTTATTGTTGATACTGTGCTTGTTGTCTTATGAGGTTTTTTAATTAGCCAAAATTACCATATTAGCTATTTTAAAGTGTACTAAGTTAGGGATGTATTGATTTGTTTTAGAAAGAGTTTCATAAATATGGTTAAAAATTATTGATTTGGTCTGTAAAGATGAATTTTAGTTCTTTGAAAGAAATTTCACCACATATCATCCTCATTAACCAACAATTCTGAGTATGAAAACACTAGGCTTACTTGGGCACCTGAACTTCAGTACAGTAAAATTGTTGAGTTTCTGTCTTGTGTTCTTGACTTTGAATATGACCTGTTCAAGGCAGAATTTTCACTTGACACTGAAAGAGATAGCCAACTTTTTGAATTTGTAATTTCTCCATTTAAGTTGAGCTGTGATGTAGATATCATGCAGCCATTGTCCCCATGTGAGAAGACTGTCAAATGGCTAGTCAACTTATCAGAGAGAATTTGGCAGAGAAATACACTGGCAGCTTCTCCCTACTGATTGGCAAGATGGATTCCAGGCTCTGGAGGGGACCCAGTCATGCTCCATGACAGAATGGGGGTGGTGGTGGTAATTATAGCAATGGGAATGACAACAACATGTGATATTTATTGAGTGATTTCTGTGTGGGAGACACACTGCTCTAAGAGGCTTCTGTGTTTGTTTGTTTGTTTGTTGTTTGCTTATTGGTGTGCTCATTGATTCCTCATATCAACCGAGGGAATTAAGTGCAAATATCATTGTCTCTGCTCTGCAGCATTGGAAATCGAGGCCTGTGGTAGAACTGGGTTTGACCTGGCGTCAAGACTCAGAGCTGGGCTGGTAGCCATAATACTGATGGGCTTCCTGCCACCTTGACTCTCCTTTTTCAAACAAATGTAGTTCAGAAGATTATTTGCCTTTCCACTAGACTCATTCTTTCTCCCAACACACTCCCCACTTGTTCGCATTTACTATTCTTAGAGTAGGACAGCAGTCCCCATTCTCTCCAAATATGCCTGTCCTGTGTCGTGTAGGCTCCTTGCTCTTGGGAGACAGACCTTTTTTTTCTACTATACGCCAGCCTCTGAGCATGGCTTCCACTCTGACACATGCGTCCCAGGCAGGCTGCATTACAGCACTGTCAAAACTTAGAAGGTGAGGTCAGTATTCCTTGTCTGGAAGCCAGCACTGGCCCAGCTTCGGCACATTGTCACATGCCTAAAGTGCATCTGGGACATCTACCTCCCTGGTGACCTTCTGCTTCAAATAAGGATCCAGACAAGCTGTCTATGGATTTGCTGCTGAGGTTGTTTACAAAGTTTCCCTTCCTAAAATAATACCACGAAAATATTATCTGGCCCTCTTAGTGATTGGCAAGAAAACAGTCCTCCAACCCCATGGATTGTTCAAATTTGTAAGAATAAGGAAACCCAGGAATTTTGCCTGATGGTGTTTTTCTTGGGATCTGAGTTGCTTCCCAGTGAGAACATTGTGCTGATTTCTGTGTTGCCCAAATTTTTCAAGCCAATTGGGACGAGCAAGAACAGGAAGGATGTTTCTCACTTAGCACTATTTGTAGAAAGCCATTGTTTTTTGTTGTTGTTTATAGCCTGTGTGAAGGGTCATTTCTTCATCCACACTTCCTCCTGACTTGTGGTCTCAGGGACAGCATGTTGTGTTGGTTCTTCTCTAGTGGGATCCAAGCTACCTGCAGTCATCTGCTAGAGCTTTGCAGCTAGGATCATGGCGGGAGGTGCTACTGGGCAAAAGCATTTGGGTTCTACTCTTTGTCACTTTCCTGAGGGGAGGAGTGAAATATAACATTCTTTATCCTTTCACGTGAAGTCAAAAGTGGAACCATGGGACCTGGGTTCAGTAGGACGTTCTGATGTAATATAAAAAGATATGATACATTCTCTGTGAATCCTGCCTGTGTAAATATTGGCAAGGTGGATTCCAGGCTCAGGAGGGGACACAGTCCCCTACAATATCTGGGAAGAACTCAAGTCAACATAGGAAAAAAGAAAAGTATAAAGCTCCTTGGTAACTGGGGACAGTGAGCAGTCAGAAAGCTCATTGGTCATGTCATTATGTTCTCTAGTGAGGGTTATGTTGGAACCAGAAAGGGAAAACCAAGTGGAGATGCTTAATCATTTGTAGAAAGGAAAAATTATTCTTGCCCAAGGCTGTATAGCTAAAGCATTCTAAAATCTTCACTTAGGTAAGTAGGCAGCTTTTCTTTTGCTTCTGATTTTCTTTTTCCCTTGGTGGCTGCTTATGGAGCAGAGTGGTCAGGTGGGTGCCTGGATCCCAGTTCTGAAGAAGACCATGTAATATGGACTTGGTGGTCATCACAGGATGCCAGCTTCCTGGCTTGACCTCCCAGGAGGACAAGGAGGTGAGCTAGTGGGCCATGGCATGTGGATGGACATGGCCCAGATGGAGATAGCCCCTTGAGCCAACTCCTGTGACTGAAGAATACCAAAGCAGACCTTTAGTGCTGTGGAATAAAGTGAAGGGACAAGGTAGCTGAGTTGTATCCGGTTCATTGTTCTTCTCTGCAGGTTTACATGAGTCTCAGTTCTACCTGCAGTTTTGGCCTGACTGCTTTGCAGCTGTGCACTGTGCCAGATGCAAACTCAGCATCCTGCAAAGGCTGGTGGCCCTTAGGACTCGATGAAATGAAGGCACAGAAAAATTCTGCAGTAAAGCAGTCATAGGGGGAGCAGATCCCTCAGCCCCACCACTCCCAGCAGCATGTGGAACTTCTGACTCTCTCTCTGACCTGTCTGCCTTCCCCTGTCACCCTGAGCCTCTATTCTATGCCAGCTCCTTTGCAGACCCTGTAGCTCAGAGCTTGTCAAGATGGTGCAGAGAATGACAAGTGACCCAAGATGAAGGCAGAAGGGAGTATTTGGCATTAATAAGTAATGGTGATGTGTGGAAAGAAAGAGGTTGTCATTTCCATCTAGAAGGATGGGGAAGTCTTCTTTTGAGCACCACTGCACCTTGCCCTAGGGAATCTCAGTGGTGCAGCAGCCACAGGGCAAACTCTACAAGTTCTTACATGAAGATCTCACCCCAGATTAATGACTGAGAAATGGCTGAGTTCTTGGCAGGTGCTGTGCTGAGGGTGCCCACAGGGCTTAACTGGGTTGTCTTCATGGTTGGTGGGAGAAGCTAAGTTTCATACAAGCATCTCAGATCCTTAAACTGGGGTACACTGAGACCAACCAGATCAGAGATCAGAGATCACTGTTCTGGGACAAAACCAGCTGACTGCCCCCTGGTGCAGTCCTGTCTGATTTCCTTGGTCTTGACTCCCACAGATTTCCCAGGCTTTGCTTCTTTCCTGGGTCTAGGATCCTACCCAAGTACTCTGACAGAGCATTACAAGGCAGGTCTGACTTCTCCAGCCTCACCCTGGCTTATTACCTCCCCTAACTGGCCTGGTGCCTGCTCTACAACTGTCCCGAGTACAGTTTGTTCAGAGTGCTGTTGACTCGGCAGGAATGGCTGGGAGTTTGGAGACCACAAGCCCAGACACTTCCTAGTTCCAGTGGTGTGACTTCTGTACGTGCTCAAGGGTCCTCCCTAATGTTCTCAGTGATCATAAACAGCGTGAGAAGTTTTGATTTGCCTGGGTTAAACTCAGACTTTTGGAGTTTTCTTTTTCGATTTACTGGATTTTATGGATTTTAAAAGACCACTGTGTTGGTTTGTTTGTAAATATTTACATGCCAGAGTCTACAGATCTTGCATTTATCTAAGGTTGTATTCTATGGCTTTGCCAATGAAGTGAGAGCACACATAGAACTGTTCATTCGTGGGAGGTAAAAGAAAGTACAGTCATCTTAGTACGTGGGTGAGATTGATTTAAGATCCCTATGGCTACCAAAGTTTGTGAATGCTCAAGTCCCTTAGGTAAAAATGTTATAGTATTTGCCTAGAACCTATGCACATCTTCCTGAATCCTTTAAATTATTTATCATCTTCAATACAATGCAAATATGCTATGTAAATAGTTATTATATGCTGTTTTTTAAAACATTTTTCCATCCCTATTTGGTTGAATCCGTGGATGCAAAGCCTCAGTATACA
The DNA here is from genome assembly GCF_021218885.2 of Marmota monax. Lineage (NCBI taxonomy): Eukaryota > Metazoa > Chordata > Mammalia > Rodentia > Sciuridae > Marmota > Marmota monax. Next base: position 88,540 of record NW_026693090.1, on the reverse strand, counting down.
GGCTTTGAGCTCTAATGAATATACCTAGTGTTAAGAGAAGCCTCCACCTTTGCCCAATGAGAGGGAACACATGAATTGCAACACTATGACCTTACGTAGAATCTGTTAGTGATTATAACAGTCTTCCTTAGCTATTTTAAAACAGATTTGTGAATCCTATCCGGAGATACAACTTTGAGAAAATCATCCCATCATTTATTTAATGGCATTTAATTTTATTTAGTGATTTAATTTATTTAAGTAATTTAATAACATCTCATCATTTATTTATCAAAAATGCAAATGCCTAAGATTTCTTTCTGAGTATTAAAGTTCTTTTCTCCAGAGGGTAATGAAATTAAATCAGTCAAGTATCAGAACACTGAATTCTTGGTAAAAATCAGTATGGCATTTTTAACTGCTTTGTGACTCATTTGAAAAAGACAGGCTGCTGTGGATAAGGATGATGGTTATAGCAAAGATTTCTGAGTCATGGAATATGGAGTACCATGCCCACAGGGGACACTGACTTGGAGAGATGGGGTCCACCAGTCAGTTCTGCTGGCCTGGCCTGTAGTGAGATGCCCTTTGTTCTCAGTGTACACAGGCCATGAAGGGTCTCCTTTGTGGAGCACCCACAGGACCTTCTCTGCCTCAAAATCACCAGCCCAGAGCTTGGCAAGGTATATACAAATCTAATAGCATTTCTGAGTGCCTACTCTATGTCTGGCCTCTTCCGGCTACCAGGATGTGAGTGGCACCTGCTCTCTGATCTGAGAAGCCTAGAGCTACAGCAAAAGCCCAAGAGATGGAATGGGATACATTGTTTTGGACCTGACAGAGCCTAAGTTCTGGGTCAGGGCCCTTGTCTTTCTGGTCTGCACTTCTGAGCCAAGAATATGGTCTTCCAGGAGTTGACTGTTAGTGCAGTAGGTCAGGAGTGAGAAGCACTCGGGGACAGTATGAAGAGATGCTCTTCAAAGGCAGAATTTGCCCTTAGTCCAGATCCCAGGTAGTAGGAGATAAACATCAGAGTCAACCCCCCACACCACACACAATGCAATGGACCCCAGAACATCTGTAGGCTCTCCTGCCACACCTCAGCCCTGGTGATTATCTCCCTCTATTGTACCCTTATTATGTCATAGGGAAGAGAAGATCACTTGGGGCACCACTTTCCTACCAAGAATGCTGGGTGATATTGGTATAGGCTCCCAGAAGCTGAGGGGAAGCAGCGTCCTCTTGGGGACAGCTGACTATTCGGGCTTCTGAGCATGAGACCCAGGAGAGAACTCATCCCAAAGGCATTCCCAGACCTGATCCTCTAAGCTTTTCTGATGGTCATTTTAGGAGGGACTCAGCTTAGAGGCATCAAAAGTTTGAGGAGAAGCATCATCACATAGTGAGACTTGGTGGTCAGGGTGCACACTGGGGGAGAGGGGTTGAGTGGCCATAGCCGAGCTTGGCCCATTGTTTCCAAGTTTTTGGATGGTTCCAGAGAAATCAAAATTCATACTCTTGAAATCTGGATTCTCTAGATTTTGTGTGTTTCAATTTTCTAAACCCATAAAATAGGCCAAAGCAGACAGCCTTGCAGTCAGGTTTTTGTCCTGCAGGCAAGCCACCTAGGTTCTGTTAGAGACACAAAGACTGTGGCATCTTGGGAGGTGAGTCCCAGGGTCACCTACCTTGGCCTCCCAGAGGCTGTGCCATAGTGGCACTCACTGATGGACCACAAGAGTTGGTGTCCAAAAAGGTCTCAGTGAGCTAAAATGATAAGCGACCAGAAAAGTGCCACAAAAAGGACAGTGGTTGTGGCTTTTGCTGCTTGTGAGAGACAGAGAAGGGCTACTTTGAAAATCCTGCTTGCATCAAGGGTCAGGAGAAGGACCCCAATCACATGAAGCTCATCCCAGGTGAAGGGACCAGGTCCTAAAAAAGAGGGAAAGTGGAAAATGGAGAATGATTGAAGATCATGCACCTACTGATGAGGGGCATCTGCTCTTTGGGCTCATAGGTTAGAACAAGGGCCAGGGACAGTGTAGGGAGGAGCATCCCAGATCTGGTGGAGATGGTCCTTTCTCCCATCAGTGTCCTGGAATTGAAGCCCTGCAAGATGAAATACTTTAACTGTAATCATGCAGCCAACCAGCAGTTCAGGCAGAGAACACACTGGTCTAGGTGAACCCAGATGCCTTGTCTTATTTGTCAATGGAAGACCTTCCCCCAGCACCCTGCTGGATTTCAAGAAGGCTTCTGCTTCTGCCCCACCCTAGAATGTAGCACACACTGGCATTCACTGCTGAAAAGAGAGGCTTCGTGTAAGGAGTGGTGGGAGTTCAGCACCCGTTTCTTAAGAGCCCTTTGTTCTGAGGAGGGGTGATGAGAAGCTTTGAGTTCACTTACACAGGAGCCTTGTCATGGCGTCAGACTAACTTAGTAGCGATCATGGTTGAGGAAGGCTTTTGGAGAAGGAGGCCCCCTGCCTCTGCAGGACAGCACCATAGGAAGCTGCTATTCTTACTTCAGTGCTCCAGCCTGGGACTGTGAGGGATCCATGTCAGACCGAGAAGAACAGGGCACCTGGGTGTGGGTACAGAATGCAGCTCTGTACCATCACAGGTAACAAAAAAACTAACACAGCTGCTGGATTTATGAAATCCAAAATTCTCTGCTTCAGAATGTGTTTACTGCAGGAAACCAAATACTCTGAGACTGTGTTTGCTACAGGAAACCCAAGACCCAACCTGACTGGAAAGTTATCTTTTGCAGAGCAGGAAATCTGGGGCAGTCAGCTATAACCCCACAGGCTTGCACTGTCTCTGAGGCCAGAGCTGGTGAGACCAGAGTTGGGTGTGTCACCGGGAGGCAACTGCTGCATACTCTGTGAGCCAGGTGCACAGTCTCACATGGAGAGGGAAACTGAGGCACCCAGAACAGATTTACATATTGAGGAAGCAGAGAGAATTAACATACCACTAATGTGCCAAAATGCTGAGAGAGAGAGAGAGAGAGAGAGAGAGAGAGAGAGAGAGAGAGAAGAAGAAGAAGAAGAAGAAGAAGAGGAGGAGGAGGAGGAGGAGGAGGAGGAGGAGGAGGAGGAGGAGGAGGAGGAGAGGAGAGAAGAGAGAAGGAAGGAGGCCAGGAGAGCCCCCAGGAGGAGCTCTAGTTAGGAAAACGTAGAAATGCTAATAACAACTTCTTTATTTCTGAATTTAAGTTGAGCTCAGTGGGTACTTTGGGAAGGCTTTGACAAGCTGCTCTTTCTTTCAGCCAATAAAGATTTTCATATGGCCACATAATAACTTGTTACAGCACATTTTTCCATCTGCTGTTTAAATACAATTAGTCTCATACTGTAAACCCATCATTAATGAAACATAAATATTGTCTTTGCCTTTCATTTTTTGGGGTATTGGCTTATTTCACTTAGCATGATAGTCTCCAATTCCATCTATTTATTATTAAATATGATAATTTCATTCTTCTTTATGGCTACATAATATTCCATTGTGTGTGTATATATGTATGTATGTATGTGTGTGTGTTTACACATACACACAGATACACACACACACACACCACATTTTCTTTATTCATTCATCTGTTGAAGGGCACATTGGTTGGTTTCATAGCTTAGCTATTGTGAATTGAGATGCTATAAATTCTGATGTGGATGCATCCCTGGAATATGCTGATTTTATGTCCTTTAGGTATATACTAAGGTGTGGGATAGCTGGGTCAAATGGTGGTTCCATTCCAAGTTTTCTGAAGAATCTCCACACTGCTTTACAGAGTAGTTGCACCAATTTGCAGCCCTATAAGCAATGGATGGGTGGAACATTTTCCCCATATCCTCACCAACACTTATTGTTACTTGTATTCTTAATAATTGTCATTCTGACTACAGTGAGGTGGAATTTCAGTGTGGTTTTACTTTGCATTTCACTAATTTCTAGAGGTGGTGAACATTTTTTTCCACATATTTGTTGACCATTTGTACTTCTTCTTCTAAGAAGTGTTTGTTCAGTTCCTTTACCCACTTATTGATTGGGTTATTTGGTTTCCTGTGTTCTCTTTTTATCTTGGAGATTAATGCTGTATCTGAGGTTAAGGTGACAAAGGTAAGGGTGGACCTTCTGACCATCTGGTCCTGGATCCCACACTCCTCTGTGAAGTTCTGTACCAGGCAGGCCCTGAGACAGAGGTGAGTGTGTCATGCATTATGTCTTCAAGGACAGTCCTGGGCAGGCAGAGGAGAGAGACATGAAGAAATAGAATATTACATAGCTGATTAGCAACTCAACATCAGAAATATGTACAGGACCCCTAGAATCCTGGAACCTGTAAGCAGCCTAATGTCTCCAGGCTTCTGGTGGCTGCCATGGCCTGGTCCTTGCTTAATAGCATAGGTTTTAATTAGTAAGGTAACTGTTCCTTCCTGAAGGGTAGCTCTGCTGGCCCCTCCCCCTGTCCTTAACTTGAGCTGCTCTCCATGGTGTCTGGATACTGTCTTTCCTTTTTTTTTTTTTAGCCAAGTTGGCTAAGAGCCCTTTCTACCTGTGTTTCATACCTTGCAATTTCTGGAGTTCCAGTTACCTGTTGTTTTGAAGAGAAAAAACTAAAACTGAAAACCATGGAAGTCCAGTACTTTAAGGAAACTCTGCATCTCTTGTGACTTTCTTATAAATTCACGTTTCCTGTTTCATTTTGGAGGATTCAAAAAGCCTACAGAAAAGAAAATGCATTTGACTTTAATTAACATAAAACCCTCAAGGTGTTTTTGATTTGGTTTTGTTCTGTTTTAATCACAGACCCATTTTACACAAAGCACCTATAAACTTCCCACTGAACCCATTTTGGGCAAGGGTGCTAAGTTGTCCTGGATCATATTTAAACCGGTCAAGGCTGTAACTGCCTGTTTCACATTTCTCTAGCAGTATTGCTAAATCCTCACAACCCTCTGGGGAGTGCAGCCCCTGCAGCCTAAGAATAATCCTTACGGCTCTGACGTGACAGTACCTTCATGTTTCTATGTTTGCCTCCAAACAAGTGATGCAATTGAAGCAGGAGTCATGACCTGGAGCAGGCCATGTGTTTGGCTAAATATGAGACAGGAAATCATCCTAGGAATCTCATGTGAAATCCCAAACACTAATGTTTCACTGGACTATAAATATCTCTTTAACTATAAATTCTCTCAATTCAAGGATTCTAAAACTGATCCCTTATTCTAGCATCAAACACCTGTTACCTTTCAGGAGCGCTGGAAACCTAAGCAATTCAATGATCTATGTCTTTTGCAGGAAAACTTGCCATACTTTTGCCCCAAATCTACATCTTTGCCTTACTGGTGTGCGGACCCAGTATGGTGAGAGTCCTGCTGCAGAATTAAAGCCCAGGTTGAATGGAGTTAGGACTTACCTGTGCTCATTGGTGTTCTCCAAACAGGCCCACATGTTCTGCAAGGAATAAAAAATGATTTTCATTGGCAGAGTGAGCTGCTCATTCTTACCACTGCTTTGACTTAGTTTCATTAGAAAATGGGAAGTCATTGGCAGTCAGCTTTTCCCCTTGATTATCCTTTACGATGGCTTGTCATGGTGCATGTGATCAAACACCCTGCCATTTTGTGTTTGTGCTTGTGTTGGAATACGCAGTTTACCAAATGGAGGATGCTTGTTAGATCCATAGAATATGACCATCAACGCTTTAGTAAAACAAGTTGAGCATATCTAATCCAAAATCAAAAATGCTTCAAATTCAGAAGTTTTTGAGCACCAGCATGATATTCCAAATGGAAAATTGCATACCATGAAACCTTGTTTCATGCACAAAATTGTTAGAAATATTGTGACCTTCATGCTAACTGGATAGGGTATATATGAAATGAAAGTAAGTTTCATGTTTAGACTTGGGTCTCAGATAACTTCATCATGTACCTGCATATGTTCCCAAATCTGAAAAAAAAAAAAAATTCAAAATCAGAATGACTTCTGGTCCGTAGCATTTTGGGTAAGAAATACTTGACCTGTATCTGTGAACAGTCAGGAGAGAATTCTGCTCTTTCTTGTAGTCTGCGCTACAAGTCACACGTCAGTTCCTCTTGGTGTAGGATTAAGTGTCTTAAAAAATTCTGAACTTGACGAGTCTTCTCCTCAACTAGATGTTTGGGTCTTGGTCGAGGGCATTCCATGTTGTGGGGAAGTCTTTACTCTCCTTCTTGGGTGTAAGATTGAAGCCTTTTCCCTGCTGCAGCAGATACTAATCAGAGCATAAAACACACTTCCCCAGGCTGGAAGTCGCCTTTCTCCTGGTCTCCACGGCCCCACCCAGCCAGTCTTCCCTGTGCAGTGCCTGGAAGGACCCTTCATGCCTCTTACACCCCACACGGCAACCACTTTTGCTATCCCTCCTTATCTCCTCTATTCTTCCTTTCTTAGGTTCTCACCTCAGTCGCTTAGTTAGCATGATGGAAAAGTAATTGAAGTCATAAAAATGTAAAAATGACTCAAAGACTCCCTGGAGGACACCAGAGGGTGTTTTGAGTGCCTTTGGAAGAGGGAATGTGGTAAACATCTTCCTGCTGCTGGTGCCAAGTCTCAACATTTCTAGGAAAGAGAACACAGATGTTGACCCCGTTTGGGAAGGTTTACAAGTGCATGAAACATTCTCTGCTGGTAATTTTATATGTGTGTGTGAGGGTTGGGAAGGAGGGGGGTCTCCCTGAGAGAGCCAGTGCTAATGAGTAGGATGGTTTTTCTTTTACCTTATCCCAAAGTAATTTCCTCCTTATAACTGCACAATAGATATTCTCCCGAATCAAAGCAGCTCTTCCTATCCCTTATATAGAATGCTGGTATCTTCTGATTCATTTATATGAGGAGAACCCTGAAATGAGATAAATGGAAATACCAAGTTATGCAGCACATTCCACAGCTTTTGCTCAGAGGAAGCATTTCTGTTCACACAGCACCTAGGCTCTCCACAGAGCCCTGGAAGGAGACCAGAATAGTGGCAGGAATATTACAAATACTCGAGGTAGTGGGAAGCACGTTCTTTTTCATTTGAACTTGAAATATCAGTGTGATCACCATTTAGCCCTGACCATTGAGCTACAAAACAGTTATTTTAAATATGTTAGCTCCCCATTACTTTGACAAAATACTTGAGGCAATTAACTTATAAAAAGAAAAGGTTTATTTTTGCTCAGGGTTTTGGAGGTCCAAAATATAAAGTGGCCCCATTTCTTTGGATTGCTAGTAAGGGTGACACATCATAGCAGAGTGGCAAACCAAACTATTCACCTCATGAGCCAGGAAGCAGAAAAGAGAGAGAAGAAGAGACCAGAGTTTCACAGTCCTCTCTTCAAGAGCATACCCCCAATGACTTAAGAACCTCCCAAAAGTTCCACCATCTCCCAGTTTTACCATCTGGGTTACCAAGCCTTTGACACATGGACCTTTGGAGGATACTCATTCAGTGCATAGCAGTAAAAGACAAAGTTAGCTGTTTTTATCTGCCCATAGTTTGGTCCAATACCTATCATTCTGTATTTTACCTGGCTTTAGTAAAGGCAGATATAATCTCATATACATTTTAATTCATTTTTTAAACCATAAAGTTTTCTTAATGCGAGCTTCATACACACATACACACACACACTTCATAGCTGATATTGTTGGTTTCTAAATACCATTTACCAGTAAATGGAGCCATGGTTGCCTCCAGGTGCTTAGATAATGAAGAGGACATGTCATAACAATCTGGAGCCAAATACAAGGTCCAGATAAAATACCTTCTGTGAGGGGAGTCAGGTTGGCAAGCACCCTCAGCCAGGTGGTCCAACAGCCACCTCCAGGAAGCGGGCAGCTCAATGTGGCATGCCTTTGGAGTGGCACACTGTTGGGGATACAGCACTCCATTTGCAGTGATCCTTCCCCAAACCAGAGCTACAGCAAATCCTAGGGGACATTACCCAAACCAGAATTTAGACACATTCTACAAAGTGGCATAACTCTTCATAGTTGTCCAGGTCATAAAAGCTCCCCAGGAAACAAAAACTAACCATAAAAACTAAAACTGATTTCTGATGAACTAAAGAGTCATGACAGCCAAGTGCAGCTTGTGTCCTGGACTGGATCCTGAACCAAGAAAAACATTTTCTCCCCCTTTCTGTAAAGGACAGTAGTCAGACACGCAGCTGAATGTGAATGAGGTCTATAACTTAGCTCCCGGTGTAGATCAGTGTCAGTTCCCACATTTTGTTCACAGTGCTGTGGTTATGTAAGAGAGCATCCTTGCTTTTTAGGAAAACCACACCAAGCCATCCAGCAGACAAAAGGCCAGATATGTTCAGCCCACTCTTGTAGACAGGAAAGAAAATGAGAATACCATAAACCAAACTTACTATCTGGGGAATCGGGATGAAGATATGCGGAAAGGTTTTGTACTATATACAAATTATATGCAAGTCTGAAATCATTTCAAAATAAAATGCTAAGTGAAGAAAAAACACTGTTTGAAACCAAAAATATATACCTCTGTAAGCACAGATGTTTCAGTGTGCTATTCTCCAGGAGAAAAAATATGGCAGGAGGCAAAGTCACCAGAAAATGCCTCCACAATTCTCCATATTTAGCAAGAGTGTATCTTTTTTTTTTCAGAGACTTTTTTGTAGTTGTAGATGGACTGAATACCTTTATTTTATTTGTTTATTTTATGTGTTGCTAAGACCAAATCCAGTGCTTCACACCTGTTGGGCAAGCACTCTACCACTGAGCTACAACCCCAACCCAAGACTGCATCTTCTAATACACACATCAGGTCAGACTCTGAGGGCATGCCCTGGCTTAGTCCTCTGGTGAGGGTCAGCAGCAGCCACCTAAAGGCAGAAGGACATTTTTGGCCATCAGTGGACCTTCGTTGCTGGGTTTCATTGACTTCTGGGGCCAAGGCATCTTTGGGAGCTGATGCTGTTGGAAAAAGTAGACATGCCCAGAGTTCCTCTAGGGTCACACAGCTCTTCCAGGCACTCCACTCTTGTCAGAGGAGAAGTCTAGCACATGCTGCTTCTATTTCTTCTTTAATTTTAAAACATATGGAGAAGCCATCATGTGTTCATGTAAAACACTGCTAAGTAGATTAGTCTTTTCCATGCTCTGCTTTGGTGCATATTGACATCATCCAAGGAGAAGAATTCTTGAGACTTTAGTTTTTGAGCCCTCATGTACGATGAAAGGCTCCTGAGAAGATAAAAGGTAAAGGAATGAATACCTCATCACCTCAAAGGCAGAGCCAGCTTCCTCACACTTTGGGCCTGATTTAGATGACCATCTGTACCTCTTCCATCTCAAGAGCCTGCATGAGGAAGATTTTGTTTAAATTTGTACTACTGTGAGCCTAAAGTTTAGATGCCCTCTTTTGATCTGCTGAATGTGAGTAGATCTTTCATTCATCCACGGGGGCTGATAATGGACTCTGAAAACAGTGGTAAAGTGAGTGGAACTAAAACTTAAGCCTTTTCAGGATGTGTTGCTGCAGCAGCTCAGGGAAAGCCAGTGGCTTGCATGGTCTCTTTTTGTTGGTGGGGGGGGGCAGAATGTGATAAGATTGACAGAGCTGGGAGGGCTTAAAGCACATGGGCAGTTGTATAGAGTCATATAAGCTATATATGTGTGCACATGTATACCTTTTTCTGTGAGATGAAACATCAAGTCTGAATCTCTCCCAGAGCCCTTCTGCTCCCTTGGCCATCTCAGATGCCCTGGGGTGGGCTGCTACCAATGGTTTTGAAGTGCAGTGCATTCAGAGGCTATAAGAAGTTAGTTGTGTTCATTTCACCCTTGTACACACTGCTCCTACTTGCCAGGTCAGTGATGAGCTGAGATGGCAGTGATATAACACAGGCTCCGTCCTGCGGCTCTGGCTGCTTTTTTCCTGGACAGCTATATAATCTCCCTTGGAGCACATACTGGGGTCCATGACCTGGAGTTGATGATGCTGGGAGTTGGTGGAAAAGGCAGTGCCTACTGCTGCCTGTGCTCAAGAGGACAGCCCGTGACCCCTACCAACCCTGTGCCCACAGAGGAGGTAGCCAACTCTCAAGAGCTGCTGGAATTGGTTTGAAGCAAGCCCTGATTATTTTGTGCTCAGCTTGCTTACCTCTTTTGTAATCAGTTATACAAAAAGCAAAAGAAACAATTTTATTCCATTAAGACTTCAATATGTATCAAGACCATAACTGCGGAACACATTTAGGAATGGGAGGTTTTTGAAAACTAGGAATTGTATTATTAAAAAAAGGAATTGGAAGAAGGAAGACCAAGCCCTTCAAGAATCCAGGGTAGAATCCTAGTGCTGGTGATTCTTAGTCACAAACTCTATAGGGGGGAATATGCCAAACTATGAAGTAAGGAAAGTGGAGGAGATAGCTAAGGAATAACATTTTGATGGGAAAATTTGCAGTCTAAACAAGGTCTCTTTGGTGTCATTGCTGGGAAGTCTTATGCTATGATGAGTTTCAGTTATTTTCTAGGACCGTTTTGATTGCTATTAAGCAGTAGAAGTCTCTGAATCTGTCTCCTTCCACTATAAAAACTGTTCAGTCTTTGGACACACATTTGTTGAATCTTATTCATCTCTGCATGTCAAGTGATGCTGCATGGCCACCTGTCCCAAAGGCTTTTTTTCTTTTTTTTTTTTTTTTTTAAGCAGCCAGGTATGCGTCCCAGTCTCCCTGAAGGTCCTTTATCTCTTATCCTGCATCCATCTTACGTAGTATAAAAAGATCAAGTGGCTTTTGTAGGAAGCAAAGCTTTTGCCGTAGGTGTACGATTTTTATTTCATAGACTATAAGAGCCATCCATGCTCCCTGATGTGAATATGAAACCTGCTGCTCAACTAGCCAGGTCTCAGCTACTTAAGGGATGTCCACAAAACTATCAATGCATATGTTTTTGCTTTCTCTTTATTATAGATGCTTTTCTACTGAGTCTTATAGATGGAGTTTTTGTTTTAATTTTGTTTTTTGTTGTCTCAGCCACTGAATCAACCAGAAACCTACTGGTGTGCTGTGATTTTTCACAGTCTAGCTTTTTTCAAAATCCAAAATTCTACTGAAAACTTCCAGAATAGATCAGGGCACTTCTGAGTGTGGACAACACTTTAGGTGTCTGGGATGAAACAGTCAGAGGGACAGCCCATGTGGGCCCAGAGAGGCTGGTCATCCAGACCACGAGGGTTGTCAGTGGGGTCCAGTCCTGAAGAGAGGTTGCATTTGATGGGAGCATGGAAGAGGCCATTTGAATTGCATCTTTGATGGTACTTCCTTCAGAAGAGTGGTTGGGCTATCATACGGCTATGGTTATGAGAACCACACAGTGCTGGTTTAAGAATGGAGAAATGAGTTCCATGTGCTGGCGTAGTGGAGATTGCACCAATAATCAATAAGATAAAGATAAATCTCTTTTCTTTGTTAGACAGTTACGAGCATGGCATCATTATTGAATTCATTGTACTATGACACTTTACAACTTATTTGGATGAAGAGTCATATATTTCTTAGCAATATTATGGGTTATGTCCCCCCAAATTCATATCATGGAGTCTTACCTCCAATATGTCTGAATGTGGCAGATGTATTAGGATGAGGTACTATTAGAGTAGGGTAGCCCCTCGTATAGTATGGCTGGTAGCCTTACAAAAAGGGGCTTACAAAATTTGAACTGAGGTACACACACAGGGAGACTGCTGTGTGAACATTAGAGACTGGAGTGGTGCTTTTATAAGCCAACAAATGACAGTGACTTCCAGCAGCCCAGCAGAAGTTAGAAGAGAGGTACGGAATGGATGTTTCCGAGGTCCCCAGAAGGAACCAACCCTGCCATCATTGTGATCTTAGACTTCCATTTCTGGGAGGCAAGAAGTGCCTCTGAGACCCCCAAAGTTTGTGGCACTTTGTTACAACAGCCATAGCAAATGAATACACATATACTAAAATAAATTTTAGATTGATGGATGGATGGATCTGTTAATTAAAAAAAAAAAAAGTTAAGTGGAAAAAAATATTTAATTAGTCCTCAGACTAGGGAACTAGGGAATAACCCTGGGACTAGTGAGTAACACCTTACCTATTAAAGCAATGATGGAATCACAGAGTAGAAGAGCGATGGATTTGACCGTAAAGAAAATGAATGTTGTAAATTAAATGTTAAGCTGTTGCGAACATAGGAGAGAATATTTGCACTACTTGTTTTCAATATCCCGAGTAAAGAACTCTTACGAATCAATAAGATAAAGATAAATCTCTTTTCTTTGTTCCTTATCTCTTTTCCTCCAAAGACTTTTTCCACTTTCCGTTCTTTTAATTCCTCCCAAGAAAAAGACGGCTTTTCATACCTCTTCTTCCCTCTGCCCTGCTACCCTTGCTTCAGATTTAATGGACAGGAACTGCTGTCTAAAAGAGCTGCCTATTCTGTCCACCACCTGTCTATCCCACCTGCCTCTGCACCCACCACCTGTGTTCCCATCCATGTAGGGACATGTCCCTGCATCTCCCTGGGGCCAGCCCCTCCACTCTCAGCCTCTGCCTTGCCCTTTCAAGGATGCTGCCTGCAGTTGTCCCTCTCCTTCCTTCATCAGCAGTCTTGTCCTCATTCCTGGGTCATTCCTGTCAGTGTCCAGACATGCCTTAATATGTCTCATCTGAGGGAGGCCCTCCCTTCACTGCCCCCCTCTCCAGCTGCTGCTCCAGCTCTCTGTCACTTTTCTGGCAGAATTCTGGACCAGCTGTTTGACTCACTGTCTCCACTTCTCAGCTCCTGGTCTTGACTTAGCCTACCCCAGTGATTATTTTAGTTCCACTAGTTTGCCTGAAATGGACCTTCTCAAGAAGACTAGTCACCTACCTCTGTCAAAGCCAGTGGTACATTTCCAGGGGTATCTTCAGAGACACCTTGACAGCTTCTGATACAGCCTTGATTCTTACACACTTCCCTCTCCAAGATCCCATGATCTCTGTTTCTACATCTCTTCATTTGCTGTCTTTGGTCTCCTCTATTCTTCAGTAAACTGCTTACCCTAAGTAAGGTCACTTGCAACCAGGCCATTATATGTTATCTCCATTCCCTGGATTGGGCTCTGTCCTCAAATACCAGGACTTATCCACTATTGGAAGATGTTTTACTTAGGTTTCTAGTTAGTATTTGAAATTTAGCATAAATGAAATACAGCTGAAATACATTCTGCTGAAGCCTCACAACCTAACACAATGGCTTGGCTGTCCACTCAGTTTCTCTGGCCAGCAATGCAGCATTTCATCCTTGATTTCTCTTTTTGACTCATGCTCGGATCCAGCAGACTGTCCATCTGTAGAATGTCCCATGTCCAGCCACTTTTGGCTGTCTCCACTTAAATTTCTAGTCTGCGTCTGGGCATTACAACAGTTCTTCAACCGTCTTCCCACACTACCCACTGCCCACAGATTTTGTGCCATTTTTGGAGAACCAAATAAATCCCATGTTTCTCTCACTGTACCTCAAATTAAATCCAGACTCAGCCAAGGGTCTCTGTTCCTTCTACCCTCAGGATCTCCTTCTTGAAATCTTTCCTCGATTGCCATTTTGTCATCTATCATCACTCCCTCTGGGGTCCTTCCCAGGCCACCTTGGGGTGAGCAGTGGCCGCAGCCCTTCTCTAACATGATATTCTGCTGCGATGTCCATGCATCTCCTGAGATGAACTTGTTTGTTGGTACCTTTGTCCTCTAACATTTACCATGAGAATATGAGGACAGGATCAAGGTCTCCTTGAATGGAGTCCAGTACACCCCAGATATGCTAGCACAAAAGCAGTGGGGCTTGTTTCATGGAAGTGCCATGTGTTGCCCCAGTGGGATGGTTGCCCTCGCTTTGGCAGAGGAAGGATTAAATCCCAGTTCTTAAATACAGTGTTTTACATCCAAATCTGCTTCCACGAAATAGCAAAAAGAGGAAACTTTTTTTTTTCTAACCAAAATTCCCCAATCTTGTCAACAGACAGTTCCATCAAAAGATAGATCAAACCATGCTAAGGTGACCCATGGCCTGGGAATCAAGCCCAGAGTATTTTCTTTGTCTTCTACAGGTAGAATCACAGAGGTAGGGATGGTGTCCCTTGGAAGCTTCAAAATAAACAGGGCCAGGTAGCACTTGCACCATGAAAATATTTTGAGTGTCTTGATGGCCTCTGGAAGTAGTAGGATGAGGCTTACAGTGTATTACACTAAAGAGTTTAACTCAATACCCAGAATAATGGAGCAGCAGGAGGGATGGGGTGTGTTTTTAAGTAGGTTTCAGTGATCCTGCCTTTGAAATCCTCACTCCACCAAATTCCCTTTGTTGTCATCATGGTGACATCATAGTGATTTAAGCCAGAGGGTCCATCCAGTCTTGCCGAACCTCTCAGCAGCATCTGGCCTTTTCCTCTTGCTTCTCCCTCTGCCTAGAAACACCATCTGCTCTTCTTTCCCAAAACTTGGTCTTGGCTTCTTCTTCTCTTCCATGACTGTCCCATCTCAGCCTTCTTTTTTCAGTCTTCCACTTTCCCATTCTGAGGAGTGGCCAACAGGGCTTAGGGCTGAATCCCTTCTTCTCCATGTTGACTCCCTGGGTGACCCCAAACACTCTTGGATGTCCATTCTGAAAATCAGTTTACATTCTCATCCAGACATGTTTCCAGCTTCCAATTGGGATCTCATCCATGTACATGTCTAAAAGACACTTCAAACTCAACATGTGATTCTGCCCCCAAAACCTGATTCTTCCAAGATGCCCCACCTCAGTGAAATGGCACCGAGTCCTTCAGCCACCTAGGTCAGAACCTCTGATCTCCTTTTTGTCTTAGCTGTGGTGTTCCATACCACATCAGTCAGTGTTCCAGAACTGAACAGTCTTTCTACCTCTGCTACCAGAACCTAGGTCCGAGTTTTGCCTTCTTTCATAGACCTTTGTGGAAATTTCCACATCAGAATGTCTCAGCTTCAGCTGTTGCCCAGGGTGTGTCCCCACACAGCACTCAAGTGATGATTTGAAAGCCAGCTGTCAGAGCATGGCATCTTTTGCATAAGGACTTTGCATTTCATGGTGGGAGCCCAAGTTTTCTCAGATACTAGTGAGGACCTCCTTTCCCTGGTACCTTCTGCTGAACTTTTGTCTTTCACTTTCCAGCATCTGACACTGTCTGGATTTTGCTTCTCTGATTGTTCTCTAATTTTTTTTCTCTTCCTCATGCAGGTAGATCTGGAATAGATCAAAAAGTTTCCCCCAATCTAACTCCAATATAAAAATATAGTCTTTAATGGTTTATTACATTCTAGGTTTAATATTTCACATTATGTTTGGTTACTACTTTTGAAAAAAAAACCCTCTTAAAAATGTTACTTATCGAAATCCCACTTGTAATTGTGTAGTGCTGATTATTTTGATCTGCTTTTCAGGTTGCAATATGTTATGATTGGATGCTGTATCTTTATAGCAAAGGTTTCAATGTAGAAGATGACAGATCTTAAGATTTGTTTTTTGGTGCTGGAGATTGAACTCAGGGGTGCTTTACCACTAAGCTACATCCCCAGTTCTTTTTATTGTAAGATAGGATCTTGCTAAGTTGCCAAGGATCATACTAAGATGCAGAGACTAACCTTGAACTTGTAATCTTCCTGCCTCAGCCTCCCGATTACAGGAGGCAAGTGCCAGCAAAAGCCTAGCTTTTAAGAGGTATTTTCCTTGTTTGTGTTGTTGTCTTAAGATGATTGTCAGTAAAGACAATTGCACTATAATTGTGCTATTCATACAAAATGAGCTCTCTTCTGTTAATAGGCATATTTCATCCTATGCACAATCTGTTCTGCACCTTTCCAGTCTGTGGCATTTTTAAGCTCATTTAGAGACACCTGCATTAGCTGACTTTGTGGTCAAGCTCAGTGAAGGAATGATAAACTTGCTGTGCAGCAGCATTCCTCTCTCATTTCCATCGTTTGGCCAGGTGGGAATGGCACTCACAGCAGCCACAGTTGAAATCTGTACATGGGACCTATAATTGGTCTTTGGTTCTTTATACTAATTGTTTTGAGGGTCACCCCTACCGGGGGGGGGGAACCCTCTGATAAAAGCCATGCACTAGAGTCTAGCTTTCCCCTATACGTGTTCACATTGGAATGTCTGCTCATCCATCCCCACCTATCGCCATCCAAGGAAGCCAGTTCATCCACTTGGAGCATGACAGTTGTCAAACATAACACTTCAAACAGGATTAGGAGTCAGGAATAAGTTATGATTCATTAGCAAATGTTCTGTGTCCAACCAGGAAACCAGGAAGAAAAAAGAAACTGGTTTTTCTAAATTATAAAAGCAACAAATGTTCCCAGTAATAACAAAAAGTGAAATTTACACTAAAATAAGGTATATAATAAAAAATGAGGACACTTTCTCCTCACTTCCCAACTGTAGTCTCATTCCCCACAGATGAGCAGTGTAGACAGTATCCTGTTTGTCTTTTTTACAGAATTTATGTGCTTTTTCACAGTTTACCCCCCAAATCTCATGAGTATCCCACTGAATGGAGGTGACAAGATTTATTTAACCAAATCACCTGTCAATGAGCAGTTCCATTGTTTCTAGTTCCTTCTTTTATTAACAGAATGAAGTGAACGTTCTCGTTCATAGGTCTTTGTTCATTTAATGGATGGGTGGATGGATGATTGGTAGATAGAGAGATAATTTCTAGTAGTGTCATTGTTAGATTAAAAGATTTATGTGTTATTTTATATGTGTAAAATACATTTTATAAATCACGTCAAAGTGCTGTCTATCCCTTGTCATAAAATGGAAAGGCATGTGATCTGGCCAGGGCTCTGTCATTTGTTGCAGTGTGACTGTGGGCAAGTTCTTCTCACCACTAGACTTAGCAGCCCTGGAGCTCGAATGACAGTGGTTCAGGTCATGGTGAAGGCGGTGTCCCAGGGAATCCATCGTGTTGATTGCCTGTTTCTATAGTTCAAGAAACTCTAGAAGATGTTTACTGAGCCTGTCAGAGAGCAGAGGAACAAATCCAAAGAGGTTTGACAAGTGACATTTGCTTTCATATAAACCCTGGAAACCTTTTTGAGCCTGAGGACAGCAGGCAATTGGAGGATGGTGGTAAGATGTGCGCTGTTGGTTTCTGATATTTATTCCTTTTGGTGTTAGACCTTCCCAGCTCATGTTATGTAGAACCTTTTCATATTCTTGGTTTTTGAAGAGTCACTGCCCACATTGCTGTGTTTTGGCTTAAGTTTCTTCTATGTTTGTCCAGCGGACATATCTGCGTACGAAACTGGAAGTTGCCATAGGCCGTCAGCTCGGGTGATTTTTGCTTGGGCTGCCTAGTTTCTTTGTGTGCTGGAAAAACAGCAATCTGGGAAACCATGTGGTTTCAGTGAATGTATTCTGCTTTTTTAAAGAAATCTCGATAATTAATGTACTTAGTTCTTGCTAGTCATCAGTGTTTCTGTGATTCTGTAATCCATTTTAATGATGAATAATTTACTTTTCAAAAAGTTATGGGTAGTATATAGATTATATGTATAAACTGTGCTCATAGCAATTGTATTTTGGGGATGAATTGGATATGACCCTAAATGGCAGCTCTCTATGAAAGTTTTATCATGTCCTTCATTTTCTTTGTTGTTCAGAACTGGAAAAGGTACAGACCTTATTAATCTTCACCATCCTGAATGAGCTCTCTTGCCCCAATTTCTAAACTTCCAATAAATCTGCCAGTCTTCCTTCACCAAAGTGTCTACCCATTGCAGACCCCAGGTCTGTCTGTCTGTCATTAATGTGTCTGTTCAGCAGTGTACCCCACCCTCCCACCAACACCACAGTCACAGTGGGATCTTTGCAGACGTCCAACTGAGCTCCAGTAGGCTGCGTAGAGGCTGATGTTCTGTTCTTGGTAATCCAGTGCTGCCATCCAGGGCACTGCTAGCACAGCTGATCTTAAAAAGGCTACTAAAAGTTACCTTGCTCAAAATTAATACTAGGGTCTCTCCTGCTTATGGATGGGTATAGGCAAGAATTTTTCCAAAATTGAGTTAAAAAAAAATAAAATCTTGTATTGTAAATTGCCCTAGTAAAACCAGAGTATTTTCTTAAAAGTAAATTCATTATACTCGATTAATTTTAGATTGGTTGGGAGGAACTGCATTGGGTGAGGTTGCAAATTCATTTCCCCACTATGTGCCTGACCTGAGCCTTCCCATAGCCACCAAAATAGTATAGGCATTAGCCTGGAGCCCTGTGATGGCCAGCCTTGTGGGACCTGCCTGGGCTGGTACAGACACACATCTGTAAGTCGGCCTGATTCCAGGAATGACCTCAGAGAGCTCCACATTTGCTCAGGGGATATTTTGTTGACCCCTGGTGAGATATTTGACTCGGACTGAGCCATGGTGCCTGCGTGTATTGTGTTATAAATATCCAGAAGAATGAAGATAACTGCTTGGTGGAGAAGAGATGGAAGCGCTCTTGGTAAAGAGACCAACCAAGGAAATACCTTCAGTGTCATCTGTAAAGTTTCATATTCTGGGGATAATGGTTAGCGATGTGAAAAGACACTTGAGAAAAGCCAGGTGGGAAGAGGAGACCCACATACCATTACTTTCACACAGCATATTTTTCTAACTTCCATTTTGAATTAATTTCAACCCTCTTGAACAGTTGTGGTAATAATACAAAGAGCTCATGTATTCTTTACTCTGATTCCCCAGTTGTTAATACTTGGCATATTTCAAGCATTTTTTTGTGTGTGCATGTGCGCGCATGTGTGTATGCACATATGTAGAGATTACATTTATGCATGTATATACATTAATACATGAATATATAGCATTCTTTTCTCTGAACCATTTCAAACTAACTTGTAGATATCAATTCCCTTTACTCCTAAATACCTCTGTGTCCATTTCCTAAAGATACGGTTGTTCAATTACAGCAAGTACAGTTATTAAAATTAGGGTGTTTAGCATCAATAAAGTACAGTGTTTTGCCTGCAAAACATGCTCAGATTTCCTTGATTTTCTCTATTATATCCTAAAGATTTTCTGCTTTTCTGATTCTTAAACCAATTGCATTCATTGTAATAAACTCTTTAATTTTTTTTTTTTCTTTTGCCGTGGTGTGAAACTCAACCCTTCCACATCTCTGGTAGCAGAGAGGTTTATTTTTTGTTTGTTTTTGGTTTTTGGT
This sequence comes from Marmota monax, assembly GCF_021218885.2. Lineage (NCBI taxonomy): Eukaryota > Metazoa > Chordata > Mammalia > Rodentia > Sciuridae > Marmota > Marmota monax. The sequence goes on along the minus strand of NW_026693090.1, from coordinate 69,299 downwards.
ACTAGTGATTGAAACCGGGGCAGGGGGGCCTTATTTTATTCTCTTTTTGAGTCAGGGCATCTCTAAGTCGCTGAGCCTGGCCTTGAACTTGCAATCCTGCTGCCTCAACCTCCCTAGTTGTGAGGATTACAGGCATGCACCACTGCATCTGGCCAACAGTTCTTTCTTGAAGGACCCAGTATGGTTTGTGTGGCACATCCTTGGAGTTTAGTCAGGTCCTCAGAAAGGAGGATATGTCCTTCTCTGGACATCACCTCAGGATACTCATGTGATAATCTGTCCAGTTTGTACTGATATCAGTATTTAATGCTTGCTTTAGGTGTTGTCTGCTAAGTTTCTCCTTGTTAAGTTACTGCTTTTCCCTTTGTAATTAAGAAATAATTCAAAGGAAAGTAATTTGAGACTGTATTAATACTCTGTTCCCACCAGACTTTCATGGACTAGTTTTGTCATGTGTTAATGATTCTTGTCTTTCTAACTCTTTCATTCTGTGTTTTTGAGTTGATGTTTTATTGTAAGGAATGCCTTCTCTCCCATTTGTTTATGACATAATTATTATCACTTTAGTAAATGACTTGTACTCCATTAATATCACTTGCTTCTATGTTTGGTGCCTGTGGAAGCCTCTCTCAGGCCAGCTCCTGCTTCCTGGCAACCTGTCCCTAACAAACTGCTTCCTTACTACCTCATCAAGGATTTTTCTGCTCTGCAGTCAGCAGGGCTGGCACTGGTATGCATAACTCCTTGTGGAAGGTTCCCTGTGCAGTGTTGGAAGCTGAGCAGCATCTGGGACTTCCACCAAGTAGGTGACAGCAGTCCTCCAGCACTGCTGTCAGATGACAGTGTCATTACTGTCGTCTAGGTGATGTGGCACTACTAATGACAGCAGTTCCACACTCATGCTAATTCTGACAACCAGACATGTCATCACGGGGAGTGCAGATATCCATTGTAGGCAAAATCCAGCTCCCTCCCTCAGCCCCTGCTAAGAAAGGGGGTGAAGGAATGTTGTTTCTTTCCCGAATTTTATGTTTAGTAAGAGAAACCATTGAATTCTTCCAATAGATTGAGCAGGAAAAGTGGCAACATATTTCATTTAATTTAGTCGTAGAACAAGAATAAGAGATGCATAGAATGTTTAGGCTTTTTTTTTTTTCTCCCTAGTCTATTTCCTAAATTTTAAGACTTTAAAACTGCACAAAAGTAGACAGAATATTGTGATGAACCTCCATGTCCCTCTTGCCTGGCTCCCATATCCGTCAGCCTGTGGCCTTTTGTCTCAGCCTTACCATATGAGCTACTGCCTTTTGTGATGTTTTGACATGAATTACAGCTGTACTATCATTCATCCTTAAATTTTTTAATGTTTCTGTAAAATGTCATGCAGGGTTTTTTTGTGTGTTTTTGTTTTTCTGTAATGTTCACACATGGACCTAGCATACAGTAAGCAGGTGCTATACCACTAAGCTATATCTCCAGCCACATTTGTATATATATATATTGACCAGAAAATGCTAAAATGCGATTGTTCTACCTAAGACTTAAATTAAGAGATATGTTTTAAGTTACTTCTTTGCAGTCCTGGTGTAGCAAGTTCCAGTAAAAGACTTTGCAACCTCAGGAAAGGTTTAGTGTCAAAGAGTTTAATCCCATTGAATACTCTGTTCTTGAAGAGGCTGGGCCCAAAGTTGCACTGCAGACTACATCCCCTTTATTCATGCTTTGGAGATGCCTGTCCTCCAAAAGCTTTCTTCACCCCTTAGAGATTATCTGTTACCTGCTAAGAGATTCTCAGTTGGGCTGCTTAGAGATCATCAGGTCACCCACTTAGTGATCATATCAGGTTAGCCACTTAGAGATCAGTTGATCACTCACTTAAAGAGCATATCAGGTCCACCCCTTATAGATCATATGGTCACCTGCTTAGTTATCATCAGCTCTAGCCACTTAGAGATCATTGGGTTACCCACTTAGAGATCATATCAGATCAGGCACTTAGAGATCATATAGTCACCCATATAGTGATCACATCAAGTCTACCACTTAGAGATCATCTGGTCACCTGCTTAGAGATCATCAGGTCACTGCCTACAGATCATCTGGCCACCCTATTTGAGATCAGATCAGATCATCTACTTAGAGAGCATCTAGTCACCTGCTTAGCAACCATATCTGATCAGTTGCTTGGAGATCATCTGGTTACCTGCTTAGCGATCATATCAGATCAACTGCTTAGAAATCATATCTCAACCTCTTGATCATCTAGATGATACTGAAGTAGAAAACCCCTCCACAGCCCTCCCTCCAACCCTTGTGGTGTCCTGCTTTTGCACTCTGTTCACTTCCCGTTCCCCTTGATGGTCAGTATATGATGGGGGGACCACTTCCTTTTCTCAAACCATCACTTCCTTTTTCATCAGACCTTGGCTTCTGTAATTAGAAGACAAACTCCTAATTACAAGATTCCCAACTGTTTAAACCTGACACTGTTCAAACTACCCTAAATATCTGTGGAGCAGAAGTTGCAGGATAACCTCTTTTCTGCCTGCCCAAATGCCATCTAGGTGCATGCTACAGAGGTGTTGATCTGGAGCTGTACCCCAGGCTGTCTTACAGGCACTAGATGCCCCCCTAGCAACCTGGCCACAGAAGAAGACACATGAGTCTGTTTCAAAATGATCACTTACTTAGTACTTAATCTATTAGGAACATTATGCTGCTTGACCCTCAAGCCTATGGGACAATCCCCCATTTTATTGCTGAAAACATCAACAGAGGGGTTGACACAGGCAGCAAGCAGCAGAGTTGCAGCTTGAATCCCCACTAGCAGGTTTCAGAATCTGTGCTGTGCCAGAATTTATTTCCAATATTGTGCTTTTGAACAATTTGGACATGGGCAGGGGCATGTTCCACAGGGAAACTGTAGCTATTCAGAGGAGTGAAAACTACATTAGAGAAGGTGCTCACCAAGTGTTTACTGAGCAGACTGAAAATCCAGAGATGCTAAATGGACTTGTTCACAGTTCCCATCTGTTCTCAAAAGATTTGACTTTAAGCAAGATTATTCTACCAAAAATTTGGTGATCATTTCCATTCTTGAAAAGGTTTTTTTATTGGAGATATATTATAATAGATCCTTATACTTAAAAATTTATTTAAAGAAAATAAACATACAACTAAGACTCATGGGTAAGGATATTCCTAGCAGTGCCATGACAAGAACAAATGATTAGAGAAAACTCCAATGGGAAACATTGGAGAATTTTTTGTGTTTGATTCAACTATTCTTCATGTTTGATACTTTGAAGACTATAAGGCATCAAAGAAATGTTGACCTGGTAAGATGTTGATGATATAGCCTGAAGCTACGTAAGTGTGATTGTAAAACTGGATGCAAAATGATTGCATTGTGTCTGTTTGTAAATATCTGTGCAAAGAATCCTGCAACAGTAAGTCTAGGAATTTTCAGTTATTATTAGGAACTTTTTTCCCTTGGTTGTTTATTGTATTTTTCTAATTTGTTACAATGAACACATTATTTTTGCAAATAATAATAATAATAATAATAATGTATGTGTCTATGCCTGTGTATTTATGTATGCTTATATACTGTATGTGTATATATGTATATTTATATATATATATATATATATATATGTATTTGTACATTTATGTATGTATATTGTTTGTATATATACATGTGTACGCATATTTGCATGCATATGTTTGCATATATGAGGGTGTACATGGACCTGTGCGTACATGTATGTATCTGTATTTAGGTGTATGTGGGATTGCACATGTATGCACATATCGGCACTTGTGCACATGTTGGTATGTACGTGTATGTGCTAGTGTGAACTTGTGTGCACATGTGTACTGTGCATGCGTTTTGTCTGTAAATGCATGTTTGTGTGTATGCTTTATACACATTCATGTTTGCACATTTTATATGTGCATATGAATGTTTCTGTGTGTCTCTGTGTGTGTGTGTGTGTGTGTATATATATATATATATATATATATATATATATATATATGAGAGAATATGTATGTGTGTGTGTCAGAAGTTACTAATCTCTTAATAGTTCAGTTTTGTGGTCATCTCTGACTCAAAGGCAAATACATAAATTCTAAATCTAAATACAATAGGTTGGAGGTTGCAGCATCTTTCTGAAGTTCAGCATTTTCTGGAAGGAGGGTGCAAGGATAAAATGCTCAGCTTTTGGTAAACCTGGCCTGTTTTCATAGTCTCCAAATATTCCATGGGCATTCCTCTGGGACATTACCAATTTGAAGGTGACCGGGAGGGTTATGGCTATTTCTTCAATTGTCACTCTGTACCTGGTCCCACCACTGTCATGACAGTGCATGATTAAAGTGAAAATTTAAATAACAGAACTTGGTCCATATCTGGGTCTCCAGCACTTCCAGCCAAGCCATCTTTTGAATGTCAGTTTTCTCTTAAAATACACACACACATACACACAAAAAAGGAGTCATGTTTGGAAACAGAAATCTAACAACAAAGCACAGTTATGTGCTTTTTCTGAAATCTTCACTCCAGTGACTCTAAGAGGGCCTTGATCTGCTTTGGACAGACCCTTGAAGTTGTCCCCAACCCAGATCAGGATTTTCTGAAGATGACCATGCCCATTAAGGACATGAGGATACTTGTATTGATGGTCACAGCTCCCGAGCCTTTTATAGCATACAGTTGTCCCATTACCCATGCTCTCACTTTCCTCAGTTATTCAAAGTTAACTATCTGAAAATATTAAATGAAAAAGTCTAGAAATAAATGTTAAGTTTTAAATTGTGTGTCTGTAAGGTGATGAAATCTCATGCCGTCACCCTGCATCCCACTTAGGATATGAATCATCCCTTCATCTGGAATATCTACCCTGTATACTCCACCCACCTGTTAATTATCTAGTGGCCATCTTGATTACCAGATCATCTGCCATGATATTGCACTGCTTATGTTCAAGTAAACTTAATTTTAGTTAATAATGTCCTTAAAGCCCAAAGTAGTGACACTGGGAGTTTGAATGGTACCAAACAGAAGCTATAAAGTGCTTTAAGCTTTTATTGTTAATCTATTACCGTGTCTATAAAAATAAACTTTATCCTAGGTATGCACATATAGGAGAAAAAATCAAAATGTGTATAGAATCCTCAGTTTCAGCAGTTGCTAGAGATCTTGAATGTATTCCCTGCTGTGGATAAAGAGTAACTATACCTTCTTTTTGCTACTCTTCAATTCACCCATCAAAGATTCTTTTCAAAGTAGTTTTCAGTTTTATTTTCTATAAATGAGACCATTTTATAAAAATTGCTTTTGTCAAAATAACAGGCTGTACGTAGCCATTTTAGGTAAGTTAAAAATATATACCCAGATGACCAAATTGAAATAAATTCTTCCAGATAAACTTCTCTGCCTGGTATAAAACTGTTGTGGGGGGTTACTTAACTGGTGAGAGACCCATTCAGAACTGAGTAAAGTCCTGTTTGTGTCTCCAAACCCATGGTTGACTTTCAAGAACTATTTTTTAAGTTATTTTTAGAACTATATCTCTTTTGGAAGAAGTTTGCAAGTTTAAAATATTTTAAAATCTCACTGAAAACTTGGAATCCATAGATTAATAAAGCAAATATTTTTAAAGTAAACTTGAGTAAGTGTAATGGAACAGAATTATTGTGTATGTTCTCATGATGGCAAACACAGACATATATTCACATGTAGTTCTTTGGTTATCATTCCTTTTGTTTTAAAGTAACACCATCCATCTAGAGCAAAAGTGAAAAAAAAAATCTTGGTAGAATTCTGTTCTTTCTCACTTAAATTAACTAAACCTAGCCTCTTGCATATTTCAAAGTCAGTTGAATTTACCTCAAACCTCCTAGGTATAAAGAACCTCCTCCCCACCAAATTTAGAAACATTAGGACCACCTAGGATCAAAAGCCTTTTCACATGAGCCTTGGAGTCCTCCTGGCAAGAAAGATTCTAGGTGCTGGGGTGCACCTTGCTAATGTTTCCTCGGTAAGTAGATCTTACCAGTCAAGTGACCTCTGCACAAGGGCAATGGAATGAGAGAGCCCTGAGTTCAACTTCTGGCTCCAGTACTTTCCATTCTCCTTCATGTTGTGCCAGGTTTGCTGCCTTCCAGAAAAAAAACTGCACATCTGGTAAGGGATGTGATATATCTGTTTCAGCATTTGGTTTTCTCTACCTGCTTTGGCTCAGCTGTCTTCCTGCTTTCTTTGCTTGAGGTTCCATAGAATCACAATAAAACAGGGTTTGTACTGTTGAGAGCCACAGCCGAAGGGGCCCCAGCAAACTTCCAGCTGCCAGCAAACTTCCAGCTGCCGGCTGACGATTGGCTCACAGCAGCCCCAGCAACATCTAGCTGATTGGCTCCTCTGCGGTGATGCTCATTGGACTGTTTCCCTGCCCTTTCAGACCATGGAGCTGCTCATTGGGGGACTTTTTTGGCTCCGCCCACGTGACCCAGCCAATCGGCCTCAAGAGCAGGACGATTGTGGGAGGTGGAGAGAAGCTTGGGTGGGAGAGAGAGGCTTGTGGAAAGCCGGTGGTGGCAGTTGAGGCTCTGAGGGTTTTTCCTGAGAGACTATTTTGTTTGTCGTGTGTGGTTCTAAAAATAAAGTTAGTTTCTTTTGACAAGTGGCTCCTGATTGTGCCCAGCCAGACTGCGGCATTTGGTGGCCCGTACGGGGAGCGACTGAGGGTAAGTGAAACTGCTCGCCCCTGAGGGCAGGGCGAGAGGATGGGTAGCCATTTTAAGATTCCTCTTTTATTTTGCTTCACTTTTGTTTTAAGTTGCCTGTCCCTGGAGATGAGTGAGACGGAAGAAAAACCGCTCACATCTGAGGAAAAACTATTTACATCTGAGGAACAGATAGGGAGAAAGGACGGATGCCCATGTCAGGAGGATAGAAAGGCTATAATGACTTTTTGTTGTTCCCTTTTTATTTCATTCTGTCTCGGTTTTGTTTGGCGTCATCTTGTTGGGTTGTATTATAGTAGAAATATGGGATCAGAAATTAGTAAAAAACAAACTGAAAGAGTGTTAAGTAAATTGTTAGAGGAAGGAGGCATCCCAGTAAAATCAAGAGCAGTCAGGGCATACGTTGATACAATACAAAAATGTAGCCCATGGCTTTTTAAGGAGGAGTTGTTAAATATATCACAATGGAACCATCATGGTGAAGATTTAAAAAGAGTAGAAAAGAAAAGCCCAGGGACTCTGCCAGTTGGCACATTGCCATTGTGGACATTCGTATCTTGTTTGCTTAGTCCAAAGCCTTCAGTTCAGACAATGGTAGAGGAAGGAGAAGACATAATGATTCAAGTAAAAGAGAAGGTCTCTCAAGTTAGTCAGACAGAGGAAAAGATTCAAATAAAAGAGAAGGCCTCTCAAGCTAGTCAGACAGAGAAAGAAAGTGTAAAACAGAAAAAGCCATCAGGGGGAAAGTTACAACAGGAGACTGCTACTAACACCTTTCTATCACCAGAGGGTGTAAGTGTCCAACCAACAGCACCACCTCTATAGGAGACTGCTACTAACACCTTTCTATCACCAGAGGGCGTAAGTGTCCAACCAACAGCGCCACCTCCATATGCTGGGAGGCCCCCAACCCCCGCAGTTGATAGTTGGGATCCTGAGACAAGGTCTCAAATATTAACATGCCCTGTATTTGAGGCAGGAGGGCAGCGATTTTACCAAGTTTTAAATTTCAAAACAGTGAAGCAGCTAAAAGAGGCTGTAACAACCTATGGTCCTCAAGCACCCTTCACTGTAAGCTTGGTCGAATCCATTAACAACTTGAACATGACGCCAGCAGATTGGGCTAATATGTGTAAAGCTGTGCTAAATGGAGGACAATACCTGTTATGGAAGGTTGCCAATGAGGAATTTTGCAAGGAGACGGCTAGGCGAAATGCAGCAGCTGGTTATCCTCAGAGAAATCTAGATATGTTGTTAGGAAAGGGACCTTATGAGGATCAGCAGCAACAAATTGCATATGATCCTGGCGTATACGCACAAATTGCTGCAGATGCAATTAAGGCATGGAAGACTTTACAAGGACATGGAGGTTTACAAGGTCAATTATCTAAGGTAATACAAGGAGCTAATGAACCTTATGCTGAATTTGTAGATAGGCTTATTCAAACAGCTACCAGAGTTTTTGGGAATACAGAACAAGCAATGCCATTACTAAAACACCTGGCTTATGAGCAAGCGAATCGTTGGTGCAGAGATATCATTAGACCATGGAAACATGAAGATTTAAACACATATATTAAATTATGTAGAGACATTAATGAACAAGAGCAAGTCGTGGCAGCTGCAGTAAAACAGGCTTTAGATGCCAGAGACATTAATGAACAAGGGCAAATTGTGGCAGCTGCAGTAAAACAGGCTTTAGATGCCAGGCCAAGAACATGCTACAATTGTGAACAAACAGGACATTTTAAAAGGAATTGCCCCATTGGAGGAGGGTTTAACAAAACTAGGTATCAAAGGAGTAGAATACCAGGTATTTGCCCACGATGCCGTAGAGGGAGACATTGGGCTAATGAATGCCGTTCTCATACCACCATAGAGGGTACTCCATTATCAAAAAACGAACAAGGACCAGGTGTTTATCCACGATATCGTGGAGAAAGGCATCGGGCTCCATTGCCAAAAAATGGACAGGGGGGCCCAATGCTCCGGGGCCCAAAACCACAAATATACGGAGCACTGGAGGAACCCAGCAACCCCATCAGGGTAGTGCCCAGGACACATTGTCCATCAGATCCCTCATCAGACAAACCAGAGGGAGCGCAGGGTTGGACATCTGCGCCTCCGCCAGAGCAGTACTAACTCCAGAGATGGGAGTTCAAATCATTCCCACAGGGGTGAAACGACCTCTTCCCAAAGGAACAGTAGGCTTATTATTGGGACGCAGCTCTTCTACTCTAAAAGGACTTATGATAAGTCCTGGGGTAATTGATCCCGATTATGAAGGTGAAATAAAAATTATAGCCAGTTCTCCAAAGGGTATATCAGTAATTTCACCAGGAGACAGAATAGCACAGTTACTAATAATACCCAGCCTACATGATAAATTTTCCAGTCGTACTGTAGAAAGAGGTTCCAAGGGATTAGGCTCCACAGGTGTAGATTGGGCTATGCTTTCTTTAAATTTAGATTCTCGCCCCATGCTAAAACTAAATATTCAAGGACATGAATTTAATGGGATACTGGATACAGGTGCAGACCTTAGCATCATCTCTCGTCAAGAATGGCCAAAACATTGGCCATTACAACAAGCCACTCAAACGCTTCGAGGCCTAGGAGTGGCGACTAATCCCCATAGAAGTGCAATGGTATTAGATTGGAAGGATCCTGAAGGATGTGAAGGAACCATACAGCCATATGTATTGGATCATCTTCCCGTAAATTTATGGGGACGAGATGTCCTAGATCAATTAGGTTTGACATTAACAAATAACATCAACCAAAATGCACCCACTATTATGACTAGACAAGGTTTTAGGAAAGGAAAAAGATTAGAAAAACAAGAACAAGGTATAGCAGCACCAATACAAATAGATCAAGGAACAGACAGACATGGGTTGGATTTTCAGAAAGGGCCACTGAGACAATAAAAAATACTTGGAAATCAGAAAGACCAGTATGGGTTCCTCAGTGGCCCCTGACTAAAGAAAAGATACAAGCAGCCCATGACCTCGTCAAACAACAATTAGCAGAAGGACATATACAACCTTCTGTATCTCCCCATAATACTCCCATTTTTGTCATCAAAAAGAAATCTGGTAAATGGAGATTATTGCAAGATTTAAGAGCCATTAATAATGAGATGGTTATTATGGGACCTGCTCAATCAGGGATTCCTCAGTTGTCTGCTTTGCCAAAAACCTGGTATGTTTTAGTTATAGATATTAAAGATTGTTTAGATGGCTAACAGCCCAACTATGTGTCAAATTTATGTTAACAAAGTAATCCAGCCACTTAGAAATCAAAATCCTGAACTACAAATATTTCACTATATGGATGATGTATTATTAGCACACAAAGATAAAAACACATTGTTAGAATGTTATGCCACACTTACAAACTTATTAAAAAATTATAATCTAGAGATAGCAATAGATAAAGTACAATTAAATTTTCCAATTAATTATTTAGGAGTTCTATTATCCTCAACCATGGTCCGTCCACCAAAAATTCAAATATGAGTAGATCAACTCAAATCACTTAATGACTTTCAAAAGTTATTAGGAGACATAAATTGGATAAGGCCTTATTTAGGTATACCAACAGGAGAGTTGGGACCTTTATTTGATATCCTAAAAGGTCCATCAGATCCAAATTCACCCCGAATGTTAACACCTGAAGCAAGAAAGGCATTAAAAATCATTGAAACATATATGGAAAATATGCATTTGTATAGAATTGATATAAGTTTGCCTTTATTATTTATTGTACTACCAACAAAAAATATTCCTACAGGAGTATTTTGGCAAGAAGGTCCATTATTATGGATACATTTATCTTATTCTCCTAACACTATTCTTACTAGGTATCCTGAGGCTGTAGGACAATTAATACTCAAAGGAATAAAAGCAGCAAAGGGAGTGTTTGGAATTTCTCCCAATAAAATTATTACTCCATATACTATGAATCAAATTGATGAATTAGCTAATGAGTTAAATACTTGGGCAATAATCATGTGTAAATCTAATGTTTCATTTGATAACCACTTATCATCTAATCCTTTATTGTCTTTTTGGTCATTGCATCCTGTAATTTTTCCAAAAATGACAAGAAAAACACCTATCATGAATGCTCCAAATATATTCACTGATGGGTCAAATAATGGTACAGCAGCAGTAGTTACCCCTGATCAAACTTTTACATTTTTAGTACCCAAACAATCAGCTCAAAAGGTAGAGCTTAATGCAGTTTTACAAGCTTTTGTGATGTTTAAAGATTCTGTATTTAATTTATTTTCTGATAGTCAGTATGTAGTTAATGCTATAGTATCTCTTGAAGATGCTGGTAGGATTTCCCCTTCTTCTACTGTTTTCTCTTTGCTTTCCACTATACAAAGTCTAATCTGGGACAGAAAAGATCCATTCTTTATAGGACATATCAGGGCACATACAGGATTGCCTGGAGCCCTTAGTTTGGGCAATGATTTAGCAGATAAAACTACACATGACATACATATTTTCTCTACACTAGAAGAAGCTATAAATTTTCATAAAAAGTTCCATGTCAATGCTAATACTTTACAAAAGCGTTTTAAAATAACTAAGGAACAAGCTAGACAAATAATAAAACAATGTCAAAATTGTGTGACCTTTTTACCACAAGTTAATCTTGGAGTCAATCCTAGAGGATTGATACCTAACCATATTTGGCAGATGGACGTCACACACTTGCCAGAATTTGGAAAATTAAAATATTTGCATGTTACAGTTGATACTTCTTCTGGATTTTTGATGGGCTCCCTTCATGCCGGAGAAAAAACTAAAGATGTTATAGCTCATTGCTTACAAAATTTTGCCACTGTGGGTGTTCCAAAACAGTTAAAAACAGATAATGCCCCTGGTTATACTTCTACCTCTTTTAAACAATTTTGCTCAACATTTGGCATTACTCATATAACAGGAATCCCATACAATCCACAGGGACAAGGCATAGTTGAAAGAGCTCATCAAACTATTAAAATGTACTTATTAAAGCAAAAAGAAGGAATTGGGAAGGGGTATATATTCCCCAAAGATAAACTTAAAATAACCCTTTTTACTCTAAACTTTTTAAATTTGGATTCATCAGGACTTAGTGCTGCAGAAAGGCATATGTGTCCAAAAAATGTACATAAGCCCAAGGTACTTTGGAAGGATATTCTAACAGGACAATGGAAAGGTCCTGACCCAGTAATTGTCTGGAGTCGGGGGTCTGTTTGTGTGTTTCCACAGGGAGAACAGCAGCCGATTTGGATTCCAGAGAGATTAACCAAGGTCCTGACCCAGTGATTGTCTGGAGTCGGGGGTCTGTTTATGTGTTTCCACAGGGAGAACAGCAGCCGATTTGGATTCTAGAAAGATTAACTAAAGCGATTTCTACAGACCAAAAAGAAGATGATTTGGCTCAAATCCATAACAACTGATATCCAAAACTCCAGTTTGGCTATTCTTACATCTGAAACAGAACCAGGATGCTTTTTTCAATATCTATTTTATTATTGCCCTTTGCCATATCATGAAGTTCTATTTTGTTTTTTGAGCTCATACAGACCTAGGTTAATGTTTTGCTGATCAGTTCTATTTTTTGACTATAGAGTTTTTAAACATTGCAATGGAGATTTCACCTGTAAAAAGTTATAAGGCCTTTACTATAATGTTATGTGTTGTATGTATTATATTATGTGTGCACACTTGTGTTTTGTGTTATATGTTTGAATGTACGTATGTCCATATATCATATATGATGAGCGCTCATGATAATATGGATCCAAATATTTTTTTTTCATGTGATTTATATGGTTTAATTTAAATTGGGTAAACAACTGTTGAGGATTGTTTTAATATGTAAACAAAAAAGAAGGTTAACAGATCTGTTTGTTTACTTTCACCTTTCCTTTTCATTATATTTAATAATTCTCTTAAAGATAATGTAAATTGTTAAGAAAATTGTTTTCTTTTAGTGCCTTCTGTAATGTTACATAATTTTTTCTTTAGCCATTATTGCCAGAATTCCTATCTTCATCCCAGTGCCGGTGAAGACAGTGTAAATTGTTAAGAAAATTGTTTTCTTTTAGTGCCTTCTGTAATGTTACATAATTTTTTCTTTAGCCATTATTGCCAGAATTCCTATCTTCATCCCAGTGCTGGTGAAGTCAAACATAAAACCAATCTACAGCTTCTACAATAGCCATCACTGAACTGCTTGCAGAACTTGCCTGGACACATTGTGAGCTCACCTGTATGCATTGTGAACTATCTGTTGGTACAGCAAATTGTGGTAGTGCTGGAGTATTTTTGCTGATGATGTCACCGGTGGTACAATTTTTCAAAGGAGCCCTCAATTGGCTTAATGTCATGGCATTTTGCATCCTCCTCTACTAGTGATGGTCTAAAATTTGGGGGCCAACAGAGGTGAGGCAAAGAACCTCACCCCCCCACAGGTGCAAAGGCCTATCCACAAGTATGGCTGTATGCTGGACCGGTAGTCAGTGACGGGTATGATCCAATTGCAGTGGTACCAACCTAAGACAGGAGGCTGACGCCTAGAGGTCAGTTCATCCGATGACGGGTAAGGACCATATGTTGAATTGGACTGCCTAACAGGCACGGTCCCTAAGCCACATGCTTGTTGTTTAAACAGAGAGGGGGAGATGTTGAGAGCCACAGCCGAAGGGGCCCCAGCAAACTTCCAGCTGCCAGCAAACTTCCAGCTGCCGGCTGACGATTGGCTCACAGCAGCCCCAGCAACATCTAGCTGATTGGCTCCTCTGCGGTGATGCTCATTGGACTGTTTCCCTGCCCTTTCAGACCACGGAGCTGCTCATTGGGGGACTTTTTTGGCTCCCCCCACGTGACCCAGCCAATCGGCCTCAAGAGCAGGACGATTGTGGGAGGTGGAGAGAAGCTTGGGTGGGAGAGAGAGGCTTGTGGAAAGCCGGTGGTGGCAGTTGAGGCTCTGAGGGTTTTTCCTGAGAGACTATTTTGTTTGTCGTGTGTGGTTCTAAAAATAAAGTTAGTTTCTTTTGACAAGTGGCTCCTGATTGTGCCCAGCCAGACTGCGGCATTGTACCACTTAAAATAGGACCCCATCAGTGTTCCATGGCGTATCCTTCCTCCTGAGGACAGCCTCCTCTTGGCTCTTTGATTACAACCCAGCTTCTCCAAAGTGTTTACTCCCCAGTATTCAGAAGAGGCTTCTGGAGTTACAGAAAACTCCAGCCTACATCCTGTAAGAGTTCCTAACCTAAGAATTACCTCGAGTGAAGAAGAATGAAGATGACACTAGGCCCACCAGCTTCTGGGGCAGATGCCCTATGAGGTCCTGGTTTCTGTATGGATGCCTGGGGGCAGGGAACCTCAGCAATTCTTGGTCAGTCTGTGCACCACGGGGCCGAGCTGTCTGCCCATGGACATGTTGCACTGCAGACGGCTCTGAGGGAGGCAAAGAGCTGAGAGTGGCCCATTTTCTATTTGTATAAGGTGATTATCACTGAGCCTTTGGCAGAGGCTCACTGCCAAAGTCAGGAGGTCTTTTGAATTCAGTAACGAGATTCCCTGAACTTGTAAGTCAGCCAGCAGCAGCAGCAAAGTCTGTCTGTTGCATAAAGCTGAAATGGGATGTCTATGCTGATATTAGGAACTGGAAGGGCCCAGAAGACCCTCACTGTGTACCTGCTGGGGACCACTGAGATTAAGAGCCAGGCATCCCAGAGTGGAGTTTGGACCATGGAGCTGACTCTACCCTCAGATCTAATTGCTCCTAAGCTCCTTCCTTCAAATTTGCAAAGAATGAAACACTTACTTCTCTGTACAGTGAATGTGTAAAAAAATGACCACGGAAAGTCTGGAAATGGTGGAACATTCTACCACTGCTTCAAGCTTCCATAACAGGATGCAGTGGCATACCAGCCCAAGGGTACATCAAAGCTTCCTCCCCCACTCTCTAAAAGAGAGTTTTATGCTGTTGACATAATTACACCCTCTTTCATATTACTGTTTTTAAAAGCAGTTAGCTATTTGGTTTTCTTTGCAGTAGAGAAAAGGAAATTGAGGATTTGGGAGTTGGCTTTTCCCAACTGAATCATTCCCACTGCATCATACTGGTCATGAAGTCTGCTTTCTTAGAATTGGAATCTGAGTGGGAAGCAGTCTTCAGGGTCCCACCTTCACCCCTTCCCTGGTCGTTCTGCAGGGCTTCAGCTGGAGCCCACTTCATGGCAGATACTTGAAAGTCATGAGGCCAGTGCTCCTTAAGGATTCCTACTTTACAGATAGGGGAACTGAGGCCCAGGGAGGCTGATTAACTCAGCCAGATTTCCACAACTAATAACCAATGAAATAGAATTGCAGCCTATTCTGATTTTAAGAGCTTCTACTTGAAAGTACCCCTGTGCCGTAACTTCCACCACACTGATTCTCCGAGCAGTGAGTAAAGAGAAGGAAAGTGAATTTGGGGCAGGTAGTTACCTGCCTGAATTCACAGCTCTAGTAGATGGCTGAGCCAGGATGGAATTTTCTCCAACTTCTCCACCTTCTCTTGATATTACCCAGATTCATCTATTCTCTGCACAGAGCTCCCCTGGAAAATTACTGCCTGTGGTATTGATCTTTCCCTGATGAACTGTGAGTTGCTGTGGGACAGGGTCTTGACCTGCTTGAGAGAACCTTCTGTGTTCACTCTGTGCAATAAGTGTAAGTACTGGATGAACCAGGAGGATCCAGGCTGCTCCCTAGGAGCCCTGGACTTGGAGCAGCTGACTCCTGAACTGTAGGACCTTCCTTTGCAATCTGAATGAACCCCCAGCACTGCCCAGATGGTTACTTAAGAGGCAGTTCAGGTGGTTCAAAATGCTTCTTCCAGAAACTCCTACTTTCAAAGCTCTGCAGCAGGGTGGGGTGGGGTCTTTCTGTGTAGTGTTGCGTATTTATTACACACATTCTCATCTACAGCTCCTTGCATTGACCCGAACTGAGATGACTGGCATATGTAATGCTTTTCTTGATGTTCTGTCTTGGGGACTTGTGTTGTGTGTGTGGTCTGAGGGCTCTAATATTTGTGGTAGTAGCCAGAATTTGCTTGCGTCAGGGACAGAGGCCATAACTAGAGCATATGTACTCTTGTGCCCATCCCCTGCCTCAGGCTGCAGCAGTGGCCCAGCCTCCTGCCCAACCCACAATACCGTGGTCTTGCTACTCTGGCCTTTGTGGGGATCCAAAAGGAGTGGAGGTAAACATACGTCCAAACACATCATTGGGCTACTAGAGTGGTTTGATTCACCACCTAAGGACCAGTGTGAGACAGCTGGGTGTGGGCAGAAGCAGCTAGTCAGGGCACAGCCAGCAGGACTGGCATCCACAGACTGAAAGGGGGAGCCCAGCCTGCTGGGAACAGTTTGGGGAGACAAGG
The DNA here is from genome assembly GCF_021218885.2 of Marmota monax. NCBI lineage: Eukaryota > Metazoa > Chordata > Mammalia > Rodentia > Sciuridae > Marmota > Marmota monax. The sequence continues at coordinate 53,105 of NW_026693090.1, read as the reverse complement.
AACAAACTCCTGTGTGAAAGGCAATCAGGATTTAAAATGCCATCTTATCCCTCTGACTGCTTTTTCCATGCAGTTTAGGTAAGTTTGTTTTGTTTTGTTTTGTTTTTTTGCTTGTAAGACATTTTATTTATTTTTTACTTATTTCTTACATACATGACAATAGTGGAGTGCATTACATTCATAATTATCCATTCACAGCACAATTTTTCATAACTCTGTATGTTCATGCCAAATTATGCTATTATAAATGAGCTCTCTTTTTTTTGCATCACAATTCTTAATACTGTTATAACACAATTTATCATGTCTCTGTTTGTATATAAGGTATGTTGACACCAAATTCACATTTTCATACATGTATTTTGTATAATGATAAGGGTCTACTTCCACTATCCTTGCTATTCCCCTTCTCCCTATCTTTCCCTCCCACCCCTATTCCCTATCTAGAGGTAATTTTCCACCCATGCTCTCCCTCCCTACCCCACTTTGAGTCACCCCCCTTATATCAGAGAAAACATTCGGCATTTGTTTTTTGAGGGGATTGGCTAACCTCACTTAACATAATCTTCTCTAATGCCATTTTGGAAGATATTTTAAACAGAAAAATCTTGAAAAGAAACCTCCAAGTGTGAGATAACTGTAAAATTTGTCACCATAGAAACCATTTAGGGCCACTTTAGAGCTGAAAGAAGAAGGCAGAGTATCACCTTATCTAAACTCAGCTGGGGATGTGCACATTGGGTACCTCAAATTTTTTTCTGCTCTGCACCTATCTATGAATGTTATAAAAAATGCCACAAGTGTTGATTTGGGGATTACAAATAAATTTGAGCAACACAGACAAACAATATTAATAGAATCTGTGAATAATGAGCATCACCTAGATATTTACTACATAAATGTTATAAAGGAAAGAAAATAGGGTAAGGATTGATGGGTTTGAATAGAAGCCTGAAGGAGGGGGAAGAGACACGCAGATACCAGGGAGAAGTATTCTTTAGGCAGAAAGAATAATGGCATGTTTGAAAACTAACTGTAGCCAGCATGGCAAGAATGGAGTGAGAGCAAAGACCAAAGTTTTGGCCATCTCACCTTCCTCTAAAGATTGCGTCCCTGTCCGTGTTGAGGCCGGGACCAACTGTATTTATAATCTGAATTATAAATCTGAATTTCTGTTTGACCATCCCTTTGCCTGTGACCTGTTAGGTTTTTATGGATTTGAACAGGACCAGAAAAATGAAGCCTGCTTGTAATGTCATGACTGTATTCTTACTGAGCCCTTTTATTATTGATTTAAACTTTAGCATATGCATGTTCATTTATCTCTTCATCCTCCTCAGCTTCAGGGAATGTGGGATGTGTGGGGGACACAGGAGCAGTTGGCCCAGAACCTAGAAAATGGAGAACAGAGTCATCAAGAGTTAGGATGGGAAGGGGAAACTGACAGGAGTTTTTGTTGATGTGCTTGTTTTTGCAATTGGTTCAAATATAAAATATCCAACCCCTGAGACCACTGTCAGTATTTTAAAGTGAATTCTGTTGCTTCCTGAGCCAGTTTGGTGGCTTGGCTGTGACCTCCATGTTCCTGTGAAATGTCATGGGCATTTTAAAAATGTTGTGTCATGATCCTACCCACTCTGTCCATAAGAGCTGGAAAGGGGAGGAGGAAAAAGAAGAAGGGGGACGTCAACGGGCCCTCATCCTGCATTACTGCAGCCAAAAAAAGTTGTCCATGTGTTTCAACATAGTATACTATTTTTACTCTTTCTGTTTTGTCTCAGGTTTTACTTCTTATAAGTACAAAATTGTTTATCTGTACTTGTCCCCTTTGTGTGTTGCAGGACGTTAAAGTCTTTAGTGAAGATGGAACAAGCAAGGTGGTGGAGATTCTGACAGATATGACGGCCAGGGACCTGTGCCAGCTGCTGGTTTACAAAAGTCACTGCGTGGATGACAACAGCCGGATAAAATGGCAGATAATTCTTCATGTCTTAAAACATCACTCATAGTATACTGTCGTTGGGTTTTGCTTTTTCATCTTCATTGCAGGACAATTGCAAAATGTTAGTACAAAGTGTACAATGTGATGATCTGTTTTACATGTACACTGTGAAATAATTATTAAAATCAAGCTAATTAACATACTCATTACTGCCTATACTGTGTATGTATGTGTGTGTGTGTAATGATATCACTTAAACTCTACTTTCTAGCAACATTTTTTTTAAAGAGAGAGAGAGAGAGAGAGAGAGAGAGAGAGAATTTTTAATATTTATTTTTTAGCTAATTCGGCGGACACAACATCTTTGTTTGTGGTGCTGAGTATCTAACCTGGGCCGCACGCATGCTAGGTGAGCGTGCTACAGCTTGAGCCACATCCCCAGCCCTAGAATTTCAAACTTACTGAAAATAAGATCAGTGAGCTGCAGAGAGATGGTCTCTTGTCAGGACAATTTTGAAGGAAATCGGTGCTGCCTTCCCCACAAAGCTCCATAAGCTGAGTTCCCTGACCCACAAAAAATTCTTTATCATGCAGTACATGATTATATACCAATTTAAAGAAGGTCAGTTTCACAAAAGTGAAACAGTGACGATTTCTCTAATCCCATCATCATTACCTGGCAGTCTAGCACAAGACTGTCCAAAAGAGAAATTCATAAGCTGTCATTGTAAATCCTGCTTGAGATGATTGAAATCACAATACTAGAATTAAAAAAAATGTAGATAAATATGCATTATGTTATTAATATACTAGTTTATTCCATCTAAGCCCTGAGTTGCTTTAACAGGAAGACATTAGCTGATAGACTCTGTGTATTTTATGTGTTTTTATCTTAAGTTTGTATAAAGAAAATACAAATTTATATACCATCACTTTAATCAAAGAGTGTATAATGTAGCTGTGGAGAGGAAGTTAAAGAAAGAATCCAAAAAAAATTAAAAAAAAATAAATAAAAATAAATATCAGAAGAGGGACTCGATCAGTGACTGCTGTAATATTCAAAAACTATAGTCATGATGGAAGCATAAGTTTAAAAGCAACTTCCAATATGAATGGAGCATAGATGGGTATCAGTGGAAGAAAATATTTGAGTTGGGTGAGAAGCATGAATAAACAGGGAAATTTTTTAGTATTTCAGTTATATTTAAGAACCATTTCAACCCTAATGACTGAGACAGAAATTTGTGCTATTTATCCCTTAGAAACACCCAGGCCCATGGATTGAATAAGGATTGAATAAGGGAAGAAAGTTTCAAAATATGGTTGCAGACTCATTTCAAAAATCTTAAAATCAAATCAAATTTCATAAAGATGACCTAGTGAAGACAATGACTTATGTTTCAGGTGCAGAAGCACTATTCAACAAAGAGAATTAAAGGTAATAATCAGAATGAATTGTGCTGCTATAGACATTGATGTGGCTGTGTCCCTGTAGTATGCTCTTTTTAGGTCCTTTGGGTATAGTCCGAGAAGGGGAATAGCTGGGTCAAATGGTGATTCCATTCCCAGCTTTCCAAGGAATCTCCATACTGCTTTCCAAATTGGCTGCACCAATTTGCAGTCCCACCAGCAATGTATGAGTGTACCTTTTTCCCTGCATCCTCACCAGTGCTTGTTGTTTGACTTCATAATGGCTGTCATTCTTACTGGAGTAAGAATGGTATCTTAGAGTAGTTTTAATTTGCATTTCTTTGATTGCTAGAGATGGTGAGCATTTTTTCGTGTATTTGTTGATTGATTGTATATCCTTTTCTGAGAAGTGTAATAGATGAATGGAATAAAATAATGTGGCATTTATACACAATGGAATATTGCTCAGCACTAAAAAAATAACAAGATCATGTCATTTGCAGGGAAATGGATGGCATTAGAGCAGATTATGCTAAGTGAAGTTAGCCAATCCCTAAAAAACAAATGCCAAATGTCTTCTCTGATATAAGGGGGTGATTCAAAATGGTCTAGAGAGGAAGAGCATGAGAAGAAGATTACCACTAAATAGGGAAGAGAGGTGGGAGGGAAAGGGAGGGAGAAGGGTAATTGCACGGAAGATGGAAAGAGATCCTCATCGTTATACAGAATACATGTATGATGATGTGAGGGGGAAAAAAAGAAGTGTGTCACATTAGATTGGGTAGAGAGAAGTGATGGGGAGGGAGGGGAGGGAAAGGGGGGATAGGAAGGGAGCAGAATAAAATAGACACTAGTATTGCTGTATGTATATAGGTGACTGTATGACCAATGTGAGTCTGCAACCTGTACACTCAGAAAAATGAGAAATTATACCCTATTTGATTCAAAAGAAAAAAGAGAGAAAGAATGAAGAGGAAACATTTCTGAAATTGAAGTATACACACACAAAAAAAATGGCTAGAATTGCATATTCTTACCAAAATGTCTCATCTCACTGAAGGCTAAAACATTAATAATTGCACATTTTTAAACTCTTCAGTTGGAGAAGTTTGAACAATCATGTCACCACACGGAACCCCGACTTAATACAGGAGAGAATCTTGTCTGTATTTCTTGAGTCAATTCCTACTCTGCCCATCTATCCTTTCTCTGCTTTACAAAGGCAAGGACTTTTCTTTTTCAAAACATACAAGTTAGTTTTCCAATATAGTAGATTCAAAATCCTTTAAATTGCAGTCTGGCTTTTTCATATCTGACTTATTTTGTTTACCATACTAGAATTGAAATTATCTATTATGTATCTGTAATTCATATCTTTTGATAGGTGAATAATATTCTACATTATGACAAAAATGAAATTTGTCTATCACCAATGATGAAACTGTTTAATATTTAGTCATATTCTACATTATGACTAAAATGAAATTTGTCTATCTCCAATGATTTCTGTTAAATGCTATTATAAATAATATTGTCATAGTAATTATTTTTCAAGTTGTTTCAAAGACACATTTTTCATTCCATTGTGTAAATACAAGGAATCATTTCCTATGAATGTGTTTATATAAAACTGACACACAGATACTTGAAACAGTTATAGAATGAAACATACCTTCAGCAATTTCTGAATGTTCTGTATTCTAGAAAATATTTCATGTTGTCTGTAATTTTTTTGTAATTTCAGCAATGCTAATGAGAGACAAAACAGCATCTCATTGTGGTTTTGATTTATATTTATCAACACACATTCTGGAGACAAACTAGAAAGATTACCCATTAAATGAATGTTTTTGTCTGGCAAAACTGTAGGGACCAACAGTAGGTTCGTGGTGGCCAGAGTGTAGGAGTAGTGACAATGGTTAATTATAAATAAGATGCTGAGGGAGAAATTTTAATGTGATGCAACTGTTTTATATCATGCTTATGGTAATGGACATATAGCTCTGCTTCTATCAAGCACATAAAACCATATACCACATAGAGTGAATTTTGATGCATATAAATTAAGAACCAATAATGAAATCAATTTTAAAGGTAAAAATAAGGCAATAGGCTAGACTTTCCATTAAGGCCAAGCCTCAGGCAGATGAACATCCCAGTACTAGCAGATGCCTAATTTACTGAACAAAGTCCTAATTAGCCAGGATATTTTCTTATCAAATTTAGCATGACATGGTAAAATTTAAAATCTCATTGTGTTTGTAAAAGAAAAAAAAATCAAGAACCTTCCACAAAGAAATCAAGTGGCTAGAGGAAGAGAGGACTGTGGCATTTTGCAGTGACTGCTGTTGTTCTTAGCAATTTGTAATTCCCTAATACCTTTTATAGTCTCCTATCATGATTCCGTGGAGTAGCATGTAGATTTAGTTATTTTAAATAAAGCTATTATATATTAATTGAAGGACTACATGTAAACTGTTCTTTATTTTAAAGTTAAGCCAATATAAAAAACAAACCTTTCCTTTCTTTCCCATTTCTCCACCACTTTGTGCTTAGTAAATGGACTCTACAGTCTGACATCCTACTTATATCAGGGAGGGAGAACATTAGCTAAGTGCCTTCTTTTGTTCAAGACAGTGCTTTCAAAGAAGTATTTTTCTAGTGTTTATTTTGGCGAAATTCAGTAATTTCTGCAAACCATTAGGTAGGAGCAAATTGAGTGCGAGCACTTGCAACTGCTTTTGTGACATGAAGTAGGTCACTTAAGCTATTTGGCTCTTCCAAATTATGTATAGAGAAAAAATGATGTAAAAATTTAAATAACTTTTTTCCCAGTAGTAGCTGTATCTATGAATATTTCTCCTATTTCCTTTCAATTCCTTTAAAACACACCATGTGAACTCTCACACATATACTAACAATACTCAACACACTGTCAATTTGATCACAATTAATTAGATTATTTTAAATAACTTTACTTAGATATTTTATAATACATTTTGATTTATATAATTTTTTGATAAAGAAACATTAAATGTTGCCAACACACTTTAGTTTAAAGATAATTATCTATATTATTTGTAACTAAGGTCTATCATTGCGATAGCCTCAACAATTTGAAATATTTACATCATTTAATACAATAAATTTTTTGAGAAAATCATTACTGACAAAATGCAAGAATCTACCCAAACTTCCTGTTTTTGTTGTTGAATTGCTGAAATCAATAATCACAGTAAAGCATAGAGGTAAAAGTAGAAGACCCCTTCAGAAAAAGGGGAAAATGCTGATAATTAGTGTGGACTGACTTTGGGCTAAAGGAATCCTAGACTTCTCCTGTCTGTGTTTTTTAAGCTACTAGCTAAAAGTTTCCTCCCATTAGAAGAAGGAGTAAAACCAAGTTAAAAGATACATTTACAGAAATATTATATTAATTGCTGGTCTTTTCCACCCTTAAAAATTTGGTACAAAAATTTATTCCCTATGCCACTTGTTCCAACTTTGTTTTCAGATTAAGCAAATTACAGATTTTTTAAGGTATCATTATAATGATCTTTTTTTATTAGCTACACATGACACTACAATGATCTTCACAATTCATACATTTGAATCAAATGGGGTATAATTTCTCATTTTTCTGATTGTATAGGTTGCAGAATCACATTGGTCATACAGTCACCTAAATACATAAAATTTATAGATTTAATTTTAACAAGTTCCAGACTGCAGAACCTGTTAATTATAATACCCTTTTACCCTCTTTCAGTCTTATTTACTTTAGCAATGAATATTTTTTTCAATAAATACAACATGCTTTAATTCAATTTATTTTGAATCATAAATCTAATAGTTTTTTTTTTTTTTTTTTTTATGGTGATATTACCCAGTCATTGTACTTTCACTGCATCAGACATGATGCATAAAAGGGAAAAGCTATAGGACACATGATCACGACCCACAATAGGAACCATGTAAAACCAGCACAAAAGGAATCACATTTTCTTTTGCATGAAAAGAAACCTATTAAATACAGTAGACATACTACTAATTTTTAAACAATGTACATAATTTGTATTTTTCCAGATAGCATAGTTCCAAGGAGTTGGTTCTCTAAACAGAATGCATAATTTATAGCAACTATGTTTATATGCATCACTTTACAAACTGGAGATAGCTTATTTCCTCTGTGAGGAAGAATGTTGACTACAAGGTTGTGCATATATTAGATTCTTTCAAATCCTGAACAAAATATCAGAAATTGTTATCTGGACATAGTTTTTAGAGGGCCTAATCTACTATTTTGTGCTTTATTGTCAGGTGTTTTTTACAGTTTCTATGATAGGCTTCTGTCTGTTTATATGCAATATAATTTATAGACCATTATTTAGAATCTTTAGCCACAATGACAACTTAGCCTTTGAAAACTATTTTATCATATTCAAACAATCATCCCTTACACTAAAAGGGGTTTCAAAATTTATGTACATTTTAATACATTTTAACAAACATTTGTTTCAGAGGTAAAGGTAAATATACAATGTTAAGGTACTAATGTTTAGGAAGTAAATTAAAATAAGAAAATATTTCAGTAACAAAATCTAAATTATAATATGAATTATAACTTGAACAAATGTATTACTATGTAAAACTAAAAAAAGTGAAAATTTAAATGTATTGTGATTCCAATAATTTCTATAGAACATTCATGAACTAATTCTCTGAGAATAAACTAATTTCAGTTTGTTGTTTAGTTTGTGATTAAAAATGCAGTTTTTTTCCTGCATGATTTTCTGCATTTCTTTTCCTTCTATAACAAGGAGTGTTTCTCTTAGTATTTAGTTAGACATGTCAACTCCTCATTCCACCAAGTTGAGAATTTTTTCTTTCAGTTTCTAGAGTAGTTGTACATGTAATTTTTTTCTCCATTCCTACTTCTTTTATTTTATTGATTCTTTGTAGCTATATATGATGGTAGAATTCATTTAGATATAATTATACAAACATTCAATATATCTTATTCTCATTAGTACCCAACTCTTAGAGATGTACACTATGGTGGGATTCATGATGGTATATTTACATAAGTACATAGGAAGATTATTTCAGATTCATTTCACTGTCTTTCATTGTCCTATTTCCTCTTCCTTCCCTTCATTTCCCTTTGTCTAATCTGTTCTTTATGTAATTTATTTAGTACATTTGAAATAATGGCTCTACCATACCACCTCATATTGTGATACCTAAATTAATCTGCTCAGACTGCCATCAAAAATACTATATACAGGAGGTATATAAAATAAAATTTCTGAAGGCTGAAATTCTCAGAATTGGGGTATCAACACAGCCATGTTCTGGTGAGAACTCTCTTGCTGTCTTTCTCCAGGACAACTTTTTTTTTCAGTGACCTTACATGACAGAGACAAGAGTATGCAAAGTCTCTACTATCAGTCTCTTAGAGTGAATTGAACCCATCGTCAAAGCCCTACTCTCATGGCCACATCCAATCCTAATCGTCCACTAAAAGTCCCTTCACTAATCAAATATGAATTTTGTAGGGTTCTTAGACTTCTGGCAATGTTGCTCTTTTAAATTACATGAAATTTTGCTTCATTCTAATCAAATAATTAGTGTTTGTTTTCAACACTCCTATTTTGTTTTTAATATATTTCGACTGGTGTTACAAGGATCTACCTAAGTCTATTTTTTTCTTTGTCTTACCATACATGAAGCTTTTGGCAATGGCTTAGTATCTATGTTACCATTTATTATTCATTTACCATCATGTTGGCCTTACTTGTAGGTCCCAATGATTATTAGTCAACACTATCACTAACATCTATTCAAGACCTTCAGTATCATTTGCCTTATCTCAGCTGGAATTAATGCATTCATATTTTGACACCATCTGCTGATAGTGACATTGGGTTAGTTTAATTAACATATACATATAATGTTATGCCCACTTGTGTATAAAAGTGTCAAAGCTGGATAGGTCTAGTTTGTTTACATTAATTTGGTAACAAAGATCATAAAAAAAAGATCAAGCCTGAGATAGCCTTTAAAGTGTAGGTATAAATTTGATATGGGGAATAAAAGAGTGTGTTCTGTGATAGTTGAATAAAGTTTCCCAGTACACATTTAACCTTTATAGTGATTTGTAGAAACATTTGCAAAATATAAACTTATCAGTAAGTAGTACTTAATTTAAATAGAAGAGTAAATAAAATTAATTTACTAGGCATTTGTCTTTGAAATGCCTTTTGTTATTATTTGATTTAGTTTGAATTTTAATCAGTATAATGATTAACACATTCATTATATAGATTAATGAATTTCACTGTGGCATTTTCATATATGTATATATTGCACATTGATCATGTTCTCTCTCTTCTTCTCCTTTTTCTAACTTTTCTTCCCATAACCTCCTCTACCCTGCCCTGACCCCATTTCAAAACCCTTTCTTCTAATTGTGTTTGATTTTTTTAATTTGCCACATATGAGAAAGAACATGAAATATTTGTATTTCTGTGTTTTCCTCTTTTTGCCGAATATATTACAATTCCACACTTTTCTTCATGGCCACATGATTCATATATATATGTATCATATTATCTTTATGCATTCATCTGTGATTAGACACCTAGCTGAACACATATCTTGGCTTTTGTGAATAGTCTTTCAATGCCTGGGTATGCAGGTATTTCATTTCTAAACTTACTTTATTTTCCTTTGGATATATTCTGAAGAGAAGGATAGGTGGGTCATATGGAAGTTTTAGCTTTAGTTTCTTGAGGAAGCTCCATACTGATTGCACTAATTTACATTTCTGGTAACAGTACATAAGAATATATTTTTCTCTACAACTTGACCAATTTTTTCATGTTTAAAAATAATAACCATCATAATGGGGGTGAGATGGAATCTCACTTTAGTTTTGATTTGCATTTCCTTGATAGCTAAAGATACTGAGAATTTCTTCCATATATTTATTGGCTACTTGTGCATCTTCTTTTTTGAAGTGTGCATTCATATCATTTGCCCATTTATAGGTTGGATTATTAGGTTTTGTTGTTAAAGTGTAGATATGTATGCTGAATATTAATCCTCACACATGATGAACTTGTTAAAAAATACACATTTTCATAATATTCTGATTTGGTGTGCAAAATATTGAAAAAAGAAAAAAAGTTATTTTAGTTTTTTTAGAGTAGGAGAATGGTGTGGTTGCAGAATATATAGTCCACAAAAGCCACAATCCTGGGGCTGGAGCTGTGGCTCAGCACTCTCTTGGCACACATGAAACACGGGGTTTGATCTTCAGCACCACATAAAGATAAAATACAGTTATTGTGTCCACCTACATCTGAGATCTATATATATATCTATATATCTATATCTATATCTATATCTATCTATCTATCTATCTATCTATATATATATAGATAGATATAGATATAGATATAGATATAGATATCTATATATATATATAACATATATATAGATATTATATATAACATATAATATATATAGATAGATACATATAGATATATATATATCTATATATGTAACAATTCATTATATATATATAATGAATTTCATATATATTTATCTCCACAGTCCTCCCAGTGCTTAGCAGAGAAGATGCCACACATAGGTAAGGATAAAAATTGGCTTTTTAAATTAAGCCTGCATAGATTATTTTTTAAAAAGTTTAATAAGGAACTGGTGCAAAATATGAATTAGAATGAGGAAATTCTGGGGTCACAGAGTATGGCTATGGTAAATTAAAATTGCATAAGTATATTATAGCTTAACTGTACAATCCTAGCATAAGCAGGTTTTCATAGTGTGGAAAAATACTTAAAGCACTAAAAACTTAAAGAACCAATGTCACTTCATTCTGAATGATTTCTGGCAATCATTCAGTTTTATAATGTGCATTGTTGTGAAATTTTCTTTTAAGATATCAACTGTATATGGAGATTTCTTGGAAAGCTGGGAATGGAGCCACCATTTGACCCAGCTATTCCCCTTCTCGGTCTATTCCCTAAAGACCTAAAAAGAGCATGCTACAGGGACACTGCTACATCGATGTTCATAGCAGCACAATTCACAATAGCAAGACTGTGGAACCAACCTAGATGCCCTTCAATAGATGAATGGATAAAAAAAATGTGGCATTTATACACAATGGAGTATTACTCTGCATTAAAAAATGACAAAATCATAAAATTTACAGGGAAATGGATGGCATTAGAGCAGATTATGCTAAGTGAAGCTAGCCAATCCCTAAAAAACAAATGCCAAATGTCTTCTTTGATATAAAGAGAGTAACTAAGAACAGAGTAGGGTCGAAGAGCATGAGAAGAGGATTAACATTAAACTGGGATGAGGGGTGGGAGGGAAAGGGAGAGAGAAGGGAAATTGCATGGAAATGGAAGGAGACCCTCAGGGTTATACAAAAGTACATGCAAGAGGAAGTGAGGGGAAAGGGAAAAATAATACAAGGGGGACAAATGAATGTCAGTAGAGGGGGCAGAGAGAGAAGAGGGGAGGGGAGGGGAGGGGAGGGGGGATAGTAGAGGATAGGAAAGGCAGCAGAACACAACAGACACTAGTATGGCAATATGTAAATCAATGGATGTGTAACTTATGTGATTCTGCAATCTGTATATGGGGTAAAAATGGGAGCTCATAACTCACTTGAATCAAAGTGTGAAATATGATATATCAAGAACTATGTAATGTTTTGAACAGCCAACAATAAAAAATTTTAAAAAAATGCAAATAAGAAACATGTTTTTATATCATAAGAATTTTGATTTTTATTATGTATTTTGTTAAACTATATAAAATTGAATAAAGAATAAAGAAAGGTAAAAAAAAGATATCAACTGTATATTTGGAATATTTTCCTCAAGACACAGTATAAATAAAGGGGAGAGAGCATTTGAGTATTCAGCATTCTATTTGCAGACAATCAAGATTTTATTCTTTAAATTACCTGTTGAGATGTTGGGGGAGATACATGGCTCACTGTCACTTAAAAATCAACTTTTTTTTTTATTTTTGCTATTTGGTCTGTGTGAAAGAGCTTTCATTTATTTCTATCTCTACAAGATGAAATGCTATCCTTCAGGGAAGAATTGAAATTTTGCACCATTAATTTAATTGTCTGTGTTCTTACAGAGCTAAAACTGCTATCTACACTAATGCATACAGTGCTTAGTGCTGCTGAAGATAAAAATATTCATAGCACTTGTTAATGAATGGTAAGGCAGACTTTATTTAACAAAGACTATCACAATAGGTTTGCAGGAGGCTATAAAAAGTTTTTTTGTAGCAACAAAAAGAGATCTGACTCAATTCTGAACACAAAAGGAAAAGTGGTAATTTAAAGCTAAGGTACCCGGTTAGAGGCAGTGGATTGAAAATATCAAGAAAAAAAATGTTTAGATTTGAATTCTGGTTTGATTCCAGAATGTCCCCCAAAAGCACATGAGTTGAAGAGTTGATCCCCAATATAGCAGTGTTCAGATGTGGAACTTTAGATAAGTGATTGCATCATGAGGGCTCTAACAGCAATGGTGGATTTATCTAATTGATGGATTCACAATTTGAATGGACTACTGGGAAGAAGAAGAAGAAGAAACTCTTGGAGTTTGAGCATGGTTTGCAGAAGTAGGACTCTGGAGACATTCGCTTTGAGACTATATCTTGTTCCTGGCTTCTCTCTCTCTCTCTCTCTCTCTCTCTCTCTCTCTCTCTCTCTCTCTCTTTCTCCCTCCCTCCCTCCCTCCCTCCCTCCTTCTTTCCCTCCCTCCCTCCCTCCCCTAAATGATATGAGCTTAGCTGATTACTTCTACCATGTCCTTCCACCATGATGTTCTACTTCACCTCTTGTGCAAAGCAATGAGGCTGGCTGACAATGGAATAATACCTATGAAATTGTGAGCCCAAATAAACTTTTCCTTTTTAAAGTTCTTATCGCCAGTATTTTTGTGATAGCAATGAAAAGCTGGTTAACACAGGGAGTTTCTGGCTATACAAATTTAATAAGATCCTTGGTAAAATAAGCCCAGCCTAATTGCTGGGAGCCATTAGCCAAGTAGGTATGACAATTTCCTTGCCAGCGTACCCCATGTTGCTGACATGTTGCAGTGACATTGAATGTAAGTGACCTTGCTCAAGGACCAAGGCAGATTAGGGTGTTCCCGGTTTTAAGATAATCTTGTTTAGGGCGTTCCCAGTTTAGGTTCCAGGTTTAAGGTTTAAGATTATTCCTGCTGGGAATAGGGCGTATCCTGCTGCCTGAGTTCCCCTTGAGTTCTCACGGGATTCAGACAGTATATTTTTTGGAGAGAGAAGCCCAGTGGAGGTGGATTTGGGCAGAGAACGTGGATTTGGGCAGAGAACGTGGATTTCCCCAGAACGTGTTTGTAGACGGCTGGTGTGAGTTCGGGAATAAAGAGTTGCTGTTTGAATCTACAAGCTGTGTGGTGGCTCGTGATTGTGTGCCCAGCCAGACTGCGGCATTTGTGCCCAGCCAGACTGCGGCATTTGGCGTCCCGTGCGGGGAACTTCTGAATCTTAGAGGTAAGTGAAATTTCTCACCCTTGAGGAAGAGAGAAAGAATGGGTGAACATTTCAAAAAACAATGTGTTATTGTTTTGATTTATTTTGTTTTTATTTCAAGTTGCCTGTTCCTAGAACTTTCTCAGGCAAACTGGGGAAAATGGTTGACTCAAGGTTTGAAGTTATTCGCCTCCGAGCAAGAGAAATTGTTAGAGGAAGGAAGCACCCCAGTGAGACCAAGAACAATTAGGGCATATGTTGATACAATACAAAAATGTAGCCCATGGCTTTTTAAAGACGAGTTATTAAGTATATCAATGGGACCATCATGGTATCCTGTAGAAGGATTTTTCCTCAACAAGAAAGAGATGGCTAGTTCTGTTTACTACATTTGTCTAAGATCTTGGTTTTTACAGACATCTGATTAATTTACAAAGCTAAAGTGTTAAAATATCAACCACTAAATATGAAATCAAGTACTCTTTACTTATTAAGTTCCATAAGGTAATATATTTAAACATTATGTGTGTTTTCCTAAATTGGTAAATGGAAAAAGGTTTAATATTGCTTTGGTCTGTGTCTTTGTTAAAACAAGGTTACTAAGTGTTAAGATTCTATCATGTGTAATTTATATACAAAGAGTAGAAAAATTTTCAGTTGGGTTTCAATTATAGTATTATAGGATCATAAAAAACATGGAAGTTTTTCATCTTATTAAAGTGGAGTAATTTGTCTAAATCAGAAATTTTATAAGAGTTGTTTCAGAATGTAAATTTATAAAAAGGGTTAACAGTTAAAAAAGAGATATAAAAAGATTCAAGATGTGGAAATATATTTTAATATAAAAGGTTAAAGGAAAAAGAAATGTTTCTAGATGAGATAATCTCTGTGTGGTAAAGTAAAAAGTTGTAAATGCCATTTAAAAAGATTTTGAGGAAACTAGACTTACTTTAAAAGCTTGAGAAAGGAAGAAAGAAGAAAAAGGTATTTGTACATGGCAGATTGAGACAAAGCTTCTCAATGGAGTTTAAAAAAAAAAGCCTTTGGTTGAAGGGCAGCCATGTAAACTAACATTAAAGCAATTTAAACAAAATCTAAGCCTCGTTTAAAAGAGTGAAGTTGTAGGTGGTGAAAAAGTACATTTAAAAGTACAGTATAGATGATAATTAAAAGGTTAAATTGAAGGTGGTCGAGATACCTTCATGGCGGAAAAAAGATTGCTTTATTGTATCATTCGAAGCCTAATTAATCTTAAAGGCATTACTTTAAAAAATGGGAAGATAATAGGATAAAAGATATTTAGATAAAGAAGATTAAAAATTTGAAGTGAAAAACTTTAAAGACAGAAGTATAGAAAGTTAAAAAGAAAAAAGATAAAAAAGATATAGGAAGATAGAAAAGATGTAGGAAGACAATAATAAACCCACAAAATAGAAAAAAAAAAAAAACTAGGAGGAAAATAAGCAACTAAGGGTAAAAATACAAACCTTAGGAAAAAAAAAAAAAACTAGAAGATAGAAATAAGATAGAAAATGGTTGAAAATGTCAAGTAAGGTATTACACAGATAGAAAATGCAAAAAGCTAAGACAACTATTAGATACAGACATATACTTATTAAAGCAAAAAGAGGGAATTGGAAGGGGGTATATATCCCCCAAAGATAAACTTAAAATAACGCTTTTTACTCTAAACTTTTTAAATTTGGATTCATCAGGACTTAGTGCTGCGGAAAGGCATATGTATCCAAAAAATGTACATAAGCCTAAAGTACTTTGGAAAGATATTCTAACAGGACAATGGAAAGGTCCTGACCCAGTGATTGTCTGGAGTCGGGGGTCTGTTTGTGTTTTTCCACAGGGAGAACAGCAGCCCATTTGGATTCCAGAGAGATTAACTAAAACAGTTTCTACAGATCGAAAAGAAGATGATTTGACTCAAATCCATAACAGTTGATATCCAGAACTCCAGCTTGGCCATTCTTACATCTGCGACAGTGATTAACCAGGATGCTTTTTTCAATAGCTATTTTATTATTGCATTTTTCCACATCATAAGGTTCTATTTTTATTTTTTGAGCTCATACAAACCTAGGTTAATGTTTTTCTGATCAGTTTTATTTTTTGACTGTGGAGTTTTTAAACATTGCAATGGAGATTTCACCCAGGTAAAGCTACAAGGCCTTTACTATTTTCTTATGTGTTGTACGTTTGTGTACACTCTTGTGTTTTGTGTTGTATGTCTGTATGTGCGTATGTCCATATTTCTTATATGAGGAGCGCTCATGAAAAAATGGATCCGAATTATTATTATTTTTTTATTCACGTGATTTAAATGGTTTAATTTAAATTATGTAAACAGCTGTTAAGGATTGTTTTTAAAGGTGGTTAACAGATCTGTTTGTTTACTAGTTTAAATTAGGTAAAAGGCTGTTAAGCATTGTTTTTAAAGTAGGTTAACAGATCTGTTTGTTTACTTTCACCTTTCCTTTTCATTATATTTAATAATTCTTTTCAGGATAATGTCTCTTTAGCATCATTGCCAGAATTCCTATCTCCATCCCAGTGCCAGTGAAGAACTCAACAAGTAATGCTCAATCAAAGAGTCAACTTACTTTGGGAGGAAACGGATTTTGGGAGGAAATGGACATATTGATAGATTCCTCTGCTTTGAACTGCTTGCAGAACTTGCCTGGACTATGTAACTATCGTTTGGTGCAGCGAATTGTGGTAATGGTGGCATATCTTTGCTGATGGTGTCACCAGTGATGCAATTTTTCCCAAGGAGCCGTCAATTGGCTTGGTGTCGTGGCATTTCTGTATCCTCCTCCCTTCTGCTAGTGATGGTCTAAAATTTGGGGGCCAATGGCTTATGCTGGACCGGTAGTCAGTGACGGGTATGATCCAATTGCAGTGGTATCAACCTAAGACAGGAGGCTGACGCCTAAAGGTCAGTTTTCCGATGACGGGTAAGAACCATATGTTGAATTGGACAACCTACCAGGCACGGTCCATAAGCCACATTAACCTCACTCCCCCACTGGCACCAAGGCCAAATTTGGGGGCCAACAGAGGTGAGGCAAAGAACCTCACCCCCCCACTGGTGCATAGACCTATCCACAAGTATGGCTGTATGCTGGACCGGTAGTCAGTGACGGGTATGATTCAATTGCAGTGGTATCAACCTAAGACAGGAGGCTGACGCCTAAAGGTCAGTTTTCCGATGACGGGTAAGAACCATATGTTGAATTGGACAACCTACCAGGCACGGTCCTTAAGCCACATTGCTTGTTGTTTAATTAATCAGAAGGGGGGAGATGCTGGGAGCCATTAGCCAAGTAGGTATGACAATTTCCTTGCCAGCGTACCCCATGTTGCTGACATGTTGCAGTGACATTGAATGTAAGTGACCTTGCTCAAGGACCAAGGCAGATTAGGGTGTTCCCGGTTTTAAGATAATCTTGTTTAGGGCGTTCCCAGTTTAGGTTCCAGGTTTAAGGTTTAAGATTATTCCTGCTGGGAATAGGGCGTATCCTGCTGCCTGAGTTCCCCTTGAGTTCTCACGGGATTCAGACAGTATATTTTTTGGAGAGAGAAGCCCAGTGGAGGTGGATTTGGGCAGAGAACGTGGATTTCCCCAGAACGTGTTTGTAGACGGCTGGTGTGAGTTCGGGAATAAAGAGTTGCTGTTTGAATCTACAAGCTGTGTGGTGGCTCGTGATTGTGTGCCCAGCCAGACTGCGGCATTTGTGCCCAGCCAGACTGCGGCACCTAATCACATTACCTTGAGAATAGTAAGGAATCTGACCAAATATGGAACATGCTCAGAAATAAACGATTCAAGATAAACTGAACTGGCACAACTCTTACTAAAATTAAACATTGTAAAGATGAATGCAGAAGCCCAAAAGTGAGAACCTACTTGAGAGTATTAAAAAACCTGCAAGGAATTTGGCAAAAAAAAAATCATTCTTTGTCAGTACTTCTTTCTTTTAAAGTATCACATCACGATTTATAAAATGATTTTGCATATTGCTGTCATTTATACTGAAGTCATAATTGTCTTTTGCATTTTATTTGCCATGAACTTTATATTCAATACTTCTAATCAGTGAGGCTCAATTAATAGTTTCAAAACATAAATAAATTAAGAAGGAAAAATGTCATTCTAGTAGTTCCTTAATTCTCTTAGTTAAAATAAGTGACACTTTAGCACTATAGAATAAATTAATTTTGATATGAATTTTACTTTTGCATTTCATTTTGACCATTTTCTATTTTTCTTTTTAATAATTTTATGGTTACTAAAATATATTAATAAATATTGTTACTCCATGAAAAATGTATCCTAAGACTTATTTACAAAAGAATCCAAGATTAAGTTATTTGAGCAACCCTTGTGTGATGTTCGAAAATCCTGTGACAATTTTGAAAAGAATATATGCTAAAGCTCTTTCCTAATCATATGCAAAGAAGATAACTTTTTTTCCCAAAAAAGTAGGTTAGAAATTTTAAATATTACACTTTCATAATGTTTCTACATAATTATTTGCAGAAAAAATTTCACAAAACAGTTCTTCCTAAGATGTTTGAAGGAATGCTTATATAATTAAAATGTTGAAAATATAGCCAGAGGGATCTCAAGCTAAAATTTCCTTCACACAAGTAGAAAAGATTGAAATGGAAACTAGAACAGGAATTACCTTTCATCTTTTCATCATGTAGATGCAACTTTATTTTATATACTCATTTTTATATGGTGCTGAGAATCAAACCCAATGCCTCACATGTGCTAGACAAGCACTCTACTACTGAGCCCCAGCCCTAGCCCATGAACCTGCTTTCAACAACCGGAAAACAGGATGGGGGTACACCATTCCTGGAAGTACTGCAATACCAGGTCGATGAGTGGAGTGAATCTAGCAAGCTCCTATTCCATCCCCCTGATCCAAAAATCCACTAAATATATTGTTCTCACATGGAGGACGTATCAGATATTAAACTGATAAGAACAGATACTACCCTTGATCTTAGTGGAAAGACCAAGAAGCAATCACCATGCACTTTTACAAATTAGCACCCAAATGATGTTTTATCAGTTTCTCTTACAGGCAATTCCTAGCCTGAACAGTTCTTTGTTCAAATCTTCAGCTACAGAAAAACTAGCCTAACCTCAGTATATTGGCAATAAACTGTTTAAAAACATACAGGGCACATGGAATGCATATATAGATATTTATAGTTATAAAACTCATAATGTCATTTAATTCTTACAGGAAAAGCATGCAATGGGTTCTATTATATAAGACACTTTTACTGAGGAAGTGGGAGCTCAGAGAATAATTTGTTAAAAAACATGAAGCTGGCAGAGCAGACCAAAGGTCTAAACCAAGTTCTTTAACTCCAAAAATGTCCTCCACTGTGTTTCTTCTTTGCTGTTAACATGCTACTGCACTCCAGGCTTCTTTTCCTGGATTATTTTTTATATTATTAATCATAATGAATGTGCATTTTCCAAAACAGAATTTTCAAAACTTTCTGTAAGAAGTTATATTTAATGTGTAGTAGAATGCCCCAGCCTCTGATAGGTAGTTTTACTCAATCCCCTTGGACACTCTGTTTTTTTTTCCACCTAGTATGATTACTGTCTAAATTTTACCATCCACAAATATTTTGTAATCTCCTAGAAGATATCACATGATTGTATAATCCCCCATGCATGCGCACGCGCGCGCACACACACACACACACACACACACAGCTGAACACTTAGATTCTTATTAAACTAACAGCCTCTAATCAGTGCTTTTACTGTTGGATACTCTTTACACAAGTTATCTATAATCTTCACACTCCTGCAGAGTGAATATTATGATGAAGACATTGAGACTCAGAGAGGTTAACACAAAAGATTAGATCAGATAGTGCATAGTATCTTTGCAGGAATGAAGAAAGGGCTTCCGTACTTTCAAAAGAAGCAACCTGAGTGTCTCTTAACAAGATCACTGGCTGTTTCCTCACTCACTAAGATAATTGGGCAGTGCACAAGCTGCAAAACGATACACAGATCCTCTGTTACGAGGACACAGCTAATAAATAGTAAATGAGGTTTAACGTCAAATTGTCTGATGCTAAGACACATATATATCCAATATGCTATAAAATTTCTGAATCCCTGGTACCCTACCTCCCCAATTTTCTAAGAAACTTGATAAATTAGTTTTGAGACACTACTGGGGCTACTATTCAACTTTTCTTCTACAAATCTCTAACACGTCCCATCCCCTTCCTGGGAATCAGTGACAGCACCTATGGCTGTATCTTTTCTATTTTTGCCCCTGAGTAATATAATGCTTCATGCTTTGTTATTTACACTTCGAGGGAAAAAAATTCTGATTTCAGAGATCCCTATCTTAAATAATAATCAAGCCCATTATTCCCTGATTGAAGATCTGGGGTTGACTTATTTATTTATTTATTTATTTTTTTTGGAGGAATGCTTAAACTCCTGGGAAATTTGAATTCTTAGTATTTTTCAATTTAAAGAACTCTTATATTGAACCCATATTGGAAAGAAAGATGCTTTGGTAAATGGGAGAGTCACCATGTGCATGGTAGGCCATGGCCAGGCCTGGCTGAGGAACTCTCAAGTATATTGACTTATGGAGCAAGAACCCCATTGTCCAAATGTGTGGCTCTGGTTATGCAGTGAAAAAAGGTTTTTCAGCAGAGACATTCTGCTCTCCTCAGACTCTCACTTAAAGTGGAATAAAAAACAGATCTCTCAGGGCTGCTCCACTAGCATGATGAATTTTGCACTCCTGGTAAATCCCCAAGGTTTAGCTGTGTCCTCACGTGGAACTAAAAACTTAGATGCTACATTCACTGGAGACCTTGCTTATCCTTGATATTGCATTTATATATGAGTAATTTGTATAATTTGCATGCTAGTGAGGTAGTCAAATTAATTACTGGACTCAGTCAAGATTGAATTGTTATTCTTTATAGTATTCACATCTGATACAGTTTTTTGTCTTGCCAATCCCACAGTATTTTATCTTATTTGCACATCAAACTTACTCTTCTTCCATTTGCTTTTTCTTATTAAGTTTGATAAAATAATGCCAAATATATTTATGAAAAGATAAAAAATATACAGTCACCACCTGTTAGAGTTAGAAAGGACTTTTTATGGTACCCAGACCAATTTCTTAAATAGATAATCAGCGCCACCCTTAGGATATAAAGAACCCTAAGCAATTTCCTTTTTTCCTCTGATGCTCCTGTCTATATAAGCACTTGCATTAAAATTTATTAGTAAAACCTCTGTTAATTGATGATTATATAGAATAATGGGTAGGAAAGAATGTACATTTTTATTGATCATCAGTCAGTGAACATGAAGTTTCAAACACCTTCTCATCCTCTTCAAGTTCAAAAATTCTCCCTTTATATTCTATATTGCAAAATTTTCTATCTTTTTACTAATGTCACATCTTTATATTTTCAGAAAAAAAATCAGCAGTGCTATCATCTATAATGCAATGGTTTAATACAACCTGATTATATTGCAATAATATGAAATTACTTGTGTCTATGATTCTCTAATACTGTGTACTTAATTATATCATGTCCCATAATGGTTTTATTATCCATTGTACTAACTATGGATAATACTCCATTGGCCTTCTCCAGAGTTATTACTATGCATTATTCACAATGACCATGAATGCAAATTTCATCCAGATTAAACAGAAAAATGTAAATAGCAGTTCACTTTCTGGTAATGTTAAACTTATTATTTGGAATTAATATGGTATAATTAAGACTAACACATAATTCCAATAATATATTCTCTTGAACTTTCCTAGGTCTTAAACATGACTTCCTTTGAATGTAATTTATTTCAATTTTGACCATACCCTTGCTTTCCATACACAACTAACAATGGAAAGGATAGACAAATAATTCACAAGTTGAGTAATAAATGTTTTTATTTACTCAATGAACATCTGTTCTTTATCCAGCATGGCTTAAGGCTGACCTGTGGCAGGATAACATCATGGCACCAACTGGGTACAAAAGAGGATATCAATGAGAAAATCTTATTAGATATGAGGAGGAAAAGTCTTCAAAGTCTGTGGAAAAGATCACCTCTGTTGCTGCAGCGGGCATGGCACAGAGACCATGCAGAGGATGATGTGGCCATCAGGAATTCATCAGTGACACAAGTACACAGGGTAAAGGTTGCCTGTTGCCCTGAATTGCTTTTTCCTGGAGGCTTAACCAACATTGGCGTATGAATGAATGAGAATGTACACATAAAAACACATATGGCTTAAACCCAGGGTTTCTCAGTGGACCATCAATAAACCAGAGCTTAAATTCAGTCTGAGTCTAATGTGTATGAGAATCAACAAGTCACACCATTCAAAAACCAATTTTCATTCAATCTGTCCAAAGGAATAACATGCTGGTAAATGGTGGCAAGCAATTGCCAGGCTTGAGTTCAAACACAGAAATTTTAGGAAACTACCTTGTATTAAGTTCTGGGGCATCTATTTGACCTTTTGCATAGAGACAGAGTTCAAAAAACAACACAAGTAGAATGGGGCCCACACAGCCCTTGGCATGAGTTTGGGGAATCATACTGGAAACTGCTATCTCAAGCTGGTCCCAGGTAACTAAGGAAAAGCCTTAAATTTTTCAAAAGAAGTACTCCTCAGTACTTAAAATTTTCAAGAGAAGTGCTACTCAGTACTACTCATTACTTTCTAGTAATGTTAAATTTACTATTTGGAATTTGATATCGTATAATGTAAAATATATATATATATATATATATATATATATATATATATATATATATATATATATATATATATATATTATATAGCATATACAGGAAAGTAGCTCCCCTTGAGTTTCTAGCGAGATCTAAAGGAGAAACAGAAGATGGTAAAACATTGCTTAGGCACCCACAGTTTTCCCAGAGAACTAGGTCTCCATCTCAGTTCTTATGCTACATGAAGGTCTGCTCCACTAATAAATTTTCCACAGAATTTAAGAATTTGAATCTAAAGTACATTTTGCCAATTCAAAAATTTCATTCCTAACTATCCTGTCTCCACTAAGCAGATATCTCCTTCACACTTAAGTATTTTCAGTGATGAGAATATTACCATCTCCTAACACAATACCCTTTCTCTTAACTAGGTCAGGGACACTACTATAAGAAATCTGTATTCTCATGGGTCACACTTTCGAACCACATGGCAAGAACTTGAAATACTCTTTAAGAGGATGTTTCTTCCATTTTGTGAGAATAGTAGTAAGTAATTTTATGGCCTCTTCTCCCTTAGGTTAATCACCTGTTTTATTATTGATGTGCAACCTACTCTTGAATTCTAAGCATTCTTTTTTTTCTACCTTATAAGTGTTGCTCTAAAATATGAGAAGCTGTGTTGCATTAGATTTGAAGATTTTATTTTCAGATATATTTATTGGGATTTTCTTACTTTTTTGGAGGGGTGGGTGGGTAACAGAGTTGAAATTCAAGGGTATTATACCACTGAGCCACATACCTAACCCTATTTTGTATTTTAGGGACAGGGTCTCACTGAGTTGCCTAGCACCTAACTTTTTGCTGAGACTGGCTTTGAACTTATAATTCTCCTGCCTCAGCCTCCCAAGCTGATGGAATTACATGCATGAGCCACCACACCCAGCTGGAATTTTCTTACTATGAAATTCGGATTATTTCATTACACAACATATTTGATCAAAAATAAAAAAAAATAAAAGTTCCTTAGGGTTTGATTTCTCCAATAGATTGTCATTATTTTCTATGTGGCATAATAGTAGCATATGACTCTATGACCCTGACAAACTTCATAAAGTAACTGATAATGAAATAAGAATATAAAATTGCTATAGGTTTAAAAGAAAAATGTATTGAACAATATGTAGGAACTACACAGACAACTAAATTAGCATAAATGTTATTGACAGAGAATAAGGAAAAACTCAAGCTCACTTTACATTCTGATTATATCACAAAAAGACTCTAAGGACTGTTACACATATAAGCCAGTTCTATAAACAATATTCAAAGTGTAAACAAAAAGAAATGAATTTTGTCAAGTAGGGTCTGAAACAATTATAAAATGCACATATGGCTTCTCCAAAATCATTTTTTCCTAGCAGCTGCGAATGAATTCCTAGGAGAGTTCACTCCAGGCAAATATGCCCTAATATGGAAATCAGCCTCCATGGAGTCACATTTATCTCTGGAGGTTGTAGAAGAGTTGGTTGCCAAGTTATGGGGATTCATGTAGCTCTAATCCATTGTATACTTTTCACTATGAAGTCCCTGACATAGAAAGGTAAATAGTGATGATTTGAATAGTTTTTTTGTTATCAAAGGAGACATAGACACTAAAACAAAATTAAATATTCTATACCAAGTCCTTAAAGCAAATTGCAAAAATCACCACGTTTATTTTGAGTTCCATCCGCTCCACTAGAAGTTTTGGCAGGCTGAGATCTTTTTGAACCTATAAAGGAAAGAATGATTTTATATGAAGAGAGTAGGTATCATTATCTTTTCATTTTCTGTAGCAGTCCGTGAACTGTTGCAACCTTGTTACAAGTATAGGCCTTTAAGTCAGATAGACTTTGTGGGTTCAAATTCTAATTCTCCTATATAATAGCTATGTCACTCTGGCTGAGTAACATGAAAATTCTAAGATTCATGTGACAGTAATTTGTAATGTGTTTTACAGTTTAGGAGAAATTTTCACATCTGTTGTCTTATTTATCTCATAGTCAATACCTTAGAATATTTGGATAGTTAATTGAGACACATATTCTTTCTTCCATTCAACATATATTTATTGAGAACCTACTTTGCATCTAGGTATAATACATTTAAGGTTGGGAGATAAGGACTGTGCTTTTGTACAGATGGCATTCTATCAAAGGAAAACAAGATCAAGTAAACAGAGTGATACATAAAAACATTTCAGGTATTAATTATACAGATGTAAATAAGATTGGCAGCTGAGGCAGGTTTATATAGGGTGAGTAGCAACACTCTACTTTCTTGCCCCATAAAAGGTACTCTTTAGATGAAAACTTGAATAAAGAGAGGAAGCCAGCCAGAAGATCAGGCAGGTGGAGGACAAGGGGATTCTTCTAAGCAATGTCCTAAGGAATAAAGTACTACAAAGTTTTCACCAACAGGCAATTTCAGACAAAAGGCAATAGAAGTAGGGAAGATGGAGAAAAATGGTCTTGAAGACAACTAAGGCCAGGATACTTCTGCAGTTGTGGAAATCAATGTGAGAATATCCCCAGGTCACTCAAAAGCCAGTACTAGTGTCTGGATATACTCATTCTAAATGTATCCCTCTTTTCCTTTACAAGATGCTTTGTTTAATAAATCAGACTGTTAGATAGAACCTACATCAATCAGCTTCCTACAGTACAACCAACTTATAAAGAGGAAGAGCACTTTGCCTCATAGTTTTAGAGTTTCTAGTCCATTAATACACACACCCTTTGTTTTTAGGTCTCTGGTGGAATGCCAGATGGCAATGACAAATGGTGCATTGTGGGAAAAAAAAAACTGTCCAATTCATAGCAAGGAAGAAAAAGAGTAAGAAAAAGAGACTATGGTCCCAAAATTCCCTTCAAGGGAATGCCCTAATTATCTGCCATCCTCCCAGGAATCCACAACCCTTAAAGGTTCCACTACTTTCCAAAAGCCCTGTGCTAGGGACCAGGCCTTTAACATATATACTTTTGAGGAGCAATTCTGATCTAAAAGACCTTGGCACTTTAGAACATCATTTTAGAAAAAAATGTATATCTTCTGATAAATTAATGATATTATTATCATCAACAATTACTATACACTTCTAATGTAGTAGCCACTCAGCTATGCACTTTATTTTTTAAATTAATTTTTTCTACCAATAATGCTGGGAAGATGACAATTAAATCATGATTTTTCAAAATCATGAAATAGCCTTAAAACAACTAGAAACTTACCTAAAATAATATCTAATTACTGGTGAGCCTAACATAGTTCTGAAGCTTTTTGTATATGGCCATTTTGATGTAAGCTATCATGAATGTTTTCAGGGTAATGGGAGACTTATAAAATTCATAGTCAGTTCACCTAAGCATCTTACTTAAACATCAGTGCTGTGAGTTTCTAGAGGTAGAATTTTATGATTGTGATAAAGTTTCTCTTAGAAAGGTAAAAATATGAATATTATATACATCAGGTAAGAGAAGGTAGGAAGATATGATAGTGATGAGGCTTATCTTATATTGAGTAGCTATAATTAATTTGGTGCCATGAGAATATTTTTTATTGTCTTTTTATAATTAGATGTAAACATAATACAAGAACATTATGCTTTCATATTTTGCAGCATGGTGCTTGTTACCATTATAGATCCTAGAATCAGCCCGGTCAGGGCTCCAATTCTGGTTCTTCTTTATAAAAACTGCATACCTGTGGTCAAATTACCAACTTCCATGTGACTTTGTTTCCTCATCTTTAATGGAAAATAATAATAGTACCCAGTGTATTACAGCGCTCATCAAAATAAATAAGATTACACACATAAAGTATATCTAACAATGCGTAACACATAGCTATAAAATATTAACTGTTATTATAATTAATTTTAATTTATTGTTTTAATTATTATAATTATTATAATTGTCATTGTTACTGTATTTTGTACTTTGTTTACAAAGGTAATATGTTTTCTCCTAACCACAAAACTGACTCAACAACTGCCTTTCTCAACAATGCATGCTATGGCAAGTGTATCTGCAGTAAAATGAGCCCAATGTCATTCTGTTCCACTTACATAACATTTCTCTGAATACTATTTTCCTCCTATGCTATTTAAAAATAGCAGAACAAATGTTTAGTCTGAAATTTAATTATCAGTTCTGAGTCCTGTAGATTTTACATTGGTCCAAATGAAGAAAACATTTTTTTTTAGCCACTACAGTTATTAAAGTAGAAATAGTGGTCATTTTGTCTGTTTTTTTGTTTAACAAAACTTTACTGTGAACTGACTATATATATGCTAGGCACTGTTTAGCACATATCACAGAAATAAATTATGTAGAGTTCCTACACCTTACAAAGCTCAATTTTTCTTCTTTCCTAGTGGTTTTATTTTTCCATTACCCTATTTACTCTTCATGCATATTAACAAAAGTGAAAAGGAACTCATAAATCAATATTGTCAGGAGATAGTCCTACAATCACTGGAACAACAAAGAAAGGCCAAAATAGCTTAAAACTTTTTTTCCACTGAGAGGCCAGGATTCTGTACAGGATGGTTCTCCTCAGAAGCATCTGAAAGTGATAGCATTCAACTATGATGTATGCCAACTTTATTAAAGAAAAAGTATATGACCAATGTTGTTTTGACCAACTGCTACAATACCTTTAACCTTTACAATACTTTATCAAGCTCTTTCCACTGTGAAAATGCAGATCTTCTAATTCAAAATGACTACCTGAAGTCGTCATTGGCTGCAGGGACAGAACCAAAGGCAGAAACCTTATCCTCTGATTCTGACACCCTTACATTTCCTACAATATTATATCACCATTGTTAGCAGCTTATTCTTGGAGATTTATCTCTTGATGCAGCAGTTAATTCAAGGAGTTTATGAAAATCAAGTTTATATTCATGACAGTTTTATATTATATAACACAATAAACTCCTAAAGGATGGTGAACATGTCTTATCCATGATTTAATGCCATATTAGAGTTGCTAATCACAGAAATTAACACTTAATACATCTACTGCATGACTGATAAATGTGAAAAAAGAAGTCTGAGACAAAAAGTAGTCATTGACTCCTATATGGAAAAGAACCTATGATTTTAAAGGAGCTTTCCTAAACATCTTATTTGACATCTTTTAATACCTAAGCACACATGGTCTTTTGTTCAATGCATTTATGAAAATTTTAGAAGAGGAAATTTGTCAAAAGCTGGATCTTGCTGTTATAACACAGAGAGAGACAACAAGTAAAGCCATAAGATCCCTTCAAACACTGATGAACTTGGCTGCAACTTTCCCATGGCTAATTAGTGGAAAGTGTAGCAAATAGTAAACAGCAATCATCCGTAAAACTGGCAAGCAAAGATCTGGTGTCAATATTGTGAAATATAGTCTGAAACCAAAAAGCAAAAAGCTGAATGTGGCCAAGACAAACAAATGTGTAGAGATTAAATAGAAAAGTATAATAATTGTCTTTAAAAAAATTCTTCTAATGATTACAAAGCAATTATTTCCTTTAATATTCCAATTGACTTTTTAATCATCAAATATAGTGGAATAAACCTGGGCCCTTTAGGACCTACTCAAACCAAAAAGGCAAAAAACACTAGGGACTGAATTCTCCACAGGCTTTCCAGGACTTCAGGAAGATCATAATGTATCAAAAAGAAACCTCTGATAAATATAGTTCCCTGTAAGCACACTGACAAACTAACTCCTTCATTTAATGAAAACTGTCAAGTGAGATGATATTCTAGAAAATGTGCAAATTAGCCACTGTAGAAACAGAAGGAAAAAAAATAATGGGTCCAGGACAAACACTTTTTTCTATCTCAAAACAGAAAGCATCACATTTGTAGGAGCCTTGGGACTGATGTGCTTCTCTCAGATATGTGCCCTTGTTTTCAGCAAGGCACTGAAAGTGTCATCTCAAGAACATCAATCAAGCACAATGCTAAAAAATCAACCACACAAAAATACACAGTTCTCCCATTGCTGAAGAGGAAGAAACTCTATTCATCTTACACTATTATGCAGATCACATAGGTATTACATGGCAACACTATTTTTCATTTAAACCCCTTGTGAACTTGATTGATAAAAAAAAATACTCATAATCACGGGGGAGAGAGGCAAAGAATTCTAGAAGCAGATTTTGCCTTTTGTTACAAATACTGAACTGAAACCCAAGAGGCCCAGGATGTAAATAGACAGGATACCAGCCTTGTCTCAAGGAAAACTTTGGTTAATGTGTTAGTCAGCTTTCCGTAACTGTAACAGAATCCTGAGATAATCAGCTTATATACAGAAAAGATTTACTTTGCTTATTGTCTCACAGGTTTCAATTCATGATCACTTGGTTCCCTTGCCTTTGGGCCTGTGGCAAGGAAGCACATCATGAAGCTTGTGGTGGAGCAAGGTACTCAACCCAGAGTCAAAGAGAAAAGAAAAGGAGGGGATGGTGTCTTAATATACCCTCTGAGGGCACACCCACAATGATATAGCTTTCTTCCATTAGACCCCACCTCCTAAAAGTTCTAGGACTTCCTAATAGTGCCATGGGCTAGGAACCAAGGGTTTAACCCATGGGACTTTGGGGAACATTTTAGATCTAATCTATAGCAGTTAAAATATCAAAATAATTTTCAAATATACTATTTAATAAAATATTTTATGATGTGGATTATTTACCAGAGATTGGAAACTGATTAATGGCTCAGTCCCCACTTTGGTCAATATATTTGCTTTGGTTCTGACAGATTCACATTCCAGGATAACCTCTCAAGCTAAATGGTAAAGGGCAGGGCTAACTTCTAGTTGCTCCATCCTATTCTAAGGCAGATGGTTGCAGTGTGGTTTATAAAAGATGAAGCCAGAGAAAGTATATGGATCCCCACAAACTTTTCAGTGAAGCTAAAAAACATTATTATGAAATGAAATGCTTCTACATGAAGAACAGAGTATTTTTACTTCCCCAAAGTTAAGCTTTTTGAAATAAAAGTCTCCATGGAGTTTATTTAAAACCATTATGAGTTTCATAGAGTGATGTAAGAACTTCTGTTTTCCAGAAAATAAACACAATATGAGCAAACACAGCAACAAAAATCACAACTCTATTCTAAATCAAACAAATACACCACACCAGTTCTATGACTTACTGAAAACAACAGACCTCACAGGAGTCTGGATTTAGAAAGATTTTCTTTGTAGTTTGACAAGAAGTGTTTTTCTACTGATAATCAGGTTTAAGGGGAAAGTGCTGCTGTGTAGCTGAGCTCAAGATTAAATGGATCAGGATCAGATAAAAATTTCAAAATGATTTTTTTCTGTTTCA
Source organism: Marmota monax (assembly GCF_021218885.2). Lineage (NCBI taxonomy): Eukaryota > Metazoa > Chordata > Mammalia > Rodentia > Sciuridae > Marmota > Marmota monax. The sequence goes on along the minus strand of NW_026693090.1, from coordinate 23,018 downwards.
TTTGATCTTTTCTCTGAAAATATCTGTCTTAAGAACAAACATATTGCAAATGTGCTATTTTTGTGGAACACATAGACAAGTGATAATCATAGGGATGGTAACATCTGTTTGCTTCCAAACACACAACACACATACATACACACAGGCATACACACACTGAAAGGATATTCTTACTCCATTTTTACTATTTTTTTCTTTGTTAAATATATGAACTGAGCTTGATTTTTCTCTATGAAGTAAGACTCCTGAAAATGTTTTTATATTTCTACCTTTCTCGAACACTTCAGAAAATGATGATTATGCCTACCTTTTGAGAAAACTTAGGGGAAAATTTAGAATCTTGATTCTATTGTCATCATTAAATAATTTTTTTATAACAGCTTAAAATATAGTGATGGTATGTGAGCTTATACTTCAAAAATATATTCAATCAAAAAACAAATCTATAATTTTAAACAGTCTAAGGAAAAACATGAGACAAACATAAAGATGGTTTGTTCTATTTTTCTCTTAAAACTCATGTAAACATTTTATAAGAGATGCATTCTTACATTCAATTAAAAAAAAAAAAAACAGAACAATGATCTGTGACAGACACCAGGCACAAATGACAATTAGCAAGCCTCAAAAGTTAGTATGATGATGAATGTAAGACTATAGCTCATAAATCAATCTAAGACTTCTGGGATCATGTGAAATTTAGTTAATAAAGCAGTCCAAAAGAAACTGTATTAATTGTTTTTAAAATATTCCTTAGGATTCGGGATAAGAGATATTGAAATGAATTTCTTTGGTATTTTATTGCATTTTTGTAGCACTTTAGAACATGTTTAGAGTTAAGGCTGGACATCTTAGTGTTAGAGCATGGGCTTGTATTATCAAGCCCCAGAGTTTTATCCCCAGTACCAAAAAGAAAAAGAGAGTATGTGCTTAAAATGAACAAGGAACCCTCAAGTTTTTTGTTTGACTTCTGTATAATAATGGGACTCTCCTATCTAGGAATAGACATCTATTATACAAATATTAGCACCTATTTTATATTATAATATCATATTTAGCGCCATGGTATAATCTGACCTGATGAACTCTCTTGGTCAAGGAAGCTGTGCATAATGAGGTGGGAAATCAAATCAGAAAATCAGAGGGGCATTCTTTTTCTCTTCTTTACCCTTCACAGCAACCTTTAGTCTAAGACAAGCTCCCATTGAGTGAGGAGCCTGGTCAGCATTGTTTTCTGGACACATCTTATGTCTAGGCTCATATTACAAACTATTTACTGGCACAAATATGATATTGCATAGTTAAGAAAGGGGGAGGATAAACACTATATGTCTACATAGCTCAGGTCAGGAGAAATATTTGCTTGGAATTTGAGAGGGAAATATAAATATATATCTTTTTAAAGAATTTTTGTGACATTTTCTATGAGTCCCCTTTTACAAAGACTTTATCAGGATATTTCATGGAATCAAATAGGAACACATCAAAATAGAATCACACATGGGCATCTCCTGCTTAATATTAGTAGACTGCTTATGAAAATTAACTATTCTGACAGAAAACACTCTCTTGGAATGTATTTGCATTATGTTCACAGAGTAAATGTATTCCAAATACTACTACGATAAATTTCTAACCAACTTCCCAAAATATAACCAAGAAAATTACCTATATAATTACCTACATTTGCAATTCAAATAAAAATAATCAGTAAACAATAGATCTGATAGAAAAAATGTAGAAAACTTTATAATAAAGTATGAAACATTCTACTCATTGAAGTCTTTTGTATCATGCAAATATCAAGAAGAAGGGTTAAAGTAGTAGCACCTTCAGCTCTTTTTATTTCATATAATGAAGGGGAAATTTGATATGTCACCCAAGTTATTGCTGCATTTGAACTTGTTTGAAATAAACCTGTGCCACATGTCCCTGTTTTTAATGATAGCTTGACTAGCCCATTTTAACCTAAGACTTCTCAGACTCAGGACCGTGGTTGTCCCCATGACAAAATGGCAAAAAAATCATAATCAAAATCCATTTTTTAAGAACTCTGAAAATTAAAAGTTTGTAATACTGGAAAGTGATTATTCAAGATGAATGACTGCAACTTGGTAAAAATAGTGAACATTGTAGCAATTTAACATACCCAATCCCATTCAAATCTCCTTGGCCTATAGTAGCCTTGAAAATTAGTAGCCCTATAGTCACAATAAAAGCCAGCTGCCTAGTACCCACTGAAGAGGGCAGAGTGAATTCAGAGCTCCTAGAAAATTGTCATTATTTTACCTATCAAGCAATTCCCTGAAAATCCCATTTGCAAAAGTTTGTCCTTATTCCACTTGACTCATTACTATTTGAAGTTCACCTCAGGATAGTCTTTTCTCTAGAGTGGGAGAGGGAACTTCAAATCTGTATGAAGAAAATCTGTCCCTGTTCATGATAGGTAAAACCCTGTACCAAAGTATGCTGCCTAATAAGCTGAGTACTGATTTTCAACCTGTGAACTTCATGGCTTCAAATATTTATAATTTTGTGAATGGTAACATCACACACTGACAAAGAAAGTTTCTCAAAAATGTAAAGGGGTGCCAGACGCCATGGCACACACTTGTAATCCTAGCAGCTTGGGAGGCTGAGACAGGAGAATCACAAGTTCAAAGCCAGCCTTAGCAACTGTGAGGCATTAAGCAACTCAGTGAGACCCTGTCTCTAAATAAAATACAAAATAGGGCTGGGGATGTGGCTCAGTGGTCAGGTACCCCTGAGTTCAATCCCTGGTACCAAAAAAGAAAAGAAAAATGTAAAGGGATAGTTTGCTGGAGATCAATATCCAAGTCAGAAATTCTGATCCTCACTGCAATTATCCACCAAATTATATCTTCAAACCAATGTAATTTCATTTAATTAACTGTGCAATATTTCCTTGTCTTTGTTATTTAAGTTGTTCATATTTATGTTGGTTTGAATACCAGTTTGAACTGAAAAATATGAGTTGTAGATATACCTCAATACTCATCTATGTTAAAATAAGCAAACTTCAAACTAACTGCAAATCTGTTCAGTAGAAATTAAGTGAATTTCACTCCTTTAAGTAGTAAAGTTTTGTTTACAATTAGAAATACATTGAATCAAGTAATATTACATTGAAGAATTTGAGGAAGTTATACTGCTTTGATAAGTTTCTATCCTTTTTAATAATTTTCCTTAAATTCCTGAGAATTATAGGAAAGTAAACAAGCTTTTAAATTTCCTTACATTTCCAACATGTGAACAAGTCCACAAATCTCATGGGGGTTGTTCAAATTTGCATTGTGATGCATAATACTGTATTTCATAACAGTATTTTTTATAACAGTCTCAATAATAGGGATCTAAACTTCATATTTCAGAGACATGTCTCTTTTTCCTTTGAAAATATATCACAGTGACTTCATTTTTATTTACTTCTTTAAAAAATTAAGGTAATGATACTAATGTTAAATTTCAGTGCCAAGTTCTTCATAGATTTGGAAGTTTTGGGATCTGAGTATATGAGTGTGTGTGTATGTGTACTATGAATATTTTTTAAATACCTCAAATCTTGATATGAGTTACTATTTAATACTCATAGCATTAAATATGATGGCAATTGAGGATGGAGAGATTGATTCATAGTAATGCAATAAAACAAAATATATTCAAAATTTATACATAAGATTTTAAAATAATATTGAATGTGAAAATAAATTTTTAAGAAATCTACTTAGATATATTCTTACCCCTATCATTAGGAACTATTTCTTGGAAAGAATGTGGGAAAACTTAATGTAAAACGCCATTATGCTTTCACTACAGAGGAGTTACTTATTCCTGCACGATGTTGCAAAATTCTGAAGCTTTATCCTCCAACAGAATTGGGTATGAAAATTTAAATGCACTGTTACAGTCATTTAAGTTCAGTATTGCAAACCCTAAAATGGACAATTATAATTTTGACCAAGTGATTAAATTTCCTTTCAGTTTCTCTTTGGTGGAAATTTTTTTATTAACTATCTTCATAAGACTTCAAATTCTATGCTATAAAATAATCCAGTATCCATTCTCAATTACTTATTTAAAATTCCAGTGAGACAGAAATGCATTAGGATACAATTGAATAGTGGAAAATCTGTGCTTTTATTCCAGTTTTTTTGACCTACAATCAGACATTTCAACCAAATGATTAATATTTAAAAGGTGAGAAGGATTGAGTCTTTGGAATTAAACTACATTTGAGGTATATCATTTGCATAATGTTCTTTGCCTAACTCATCATGAATCATTTTTTTAATATATTTGAAAACTGGCTGAGTGCACAGCACAATCATGAGCACCTGAAACTGTCTCATTGCAAGAGCAAAATACATTTTGCCACACTTTACTGACAAACTAAATGCTATCCCCTAAGACGTACTGAAATTCTTGAGACACATATTAATTTACAACACGGAGTGATATTTTGACAGAAACGCTGTGATGTGCCATGCAAAAACCTTATGGCTCAGGCCCTGAGATACTTCATTTATTTATTTGGTCATTCATTCCACAAGCATTTATCATTATAAAAAACTTCCTGTGTGCCCAGCATGAAGTTAAGAACTTGGATAGAAGAGTGAAGGAAAGCTATACCAAGATCTGTAAGGAAAAATAGTAGGAGATGAGTGTAAGAAACAATGAAGTTCACTGCTCTGAGAATTAAATAAGAGAACTGGCTACTAGTGAAGAGGAAATACACTTCATATTCTACTCCCTTCTCACTTTTGCCCCAGTGAAATCAGCATCAAAAGTCATTACAAACCTTAATAGAATATTGTATCCTGTGTTTTTAAATATAATACAGGGTATATATAAAGACATATAGATATATTTGCTTGCATTGCCTAAAAATATGTGCAAACATAGTAAAACTCCAGGAATATAAAAGTAGTTCGTATAAAAGCAGGACTTCTCAGTATAAACATTTTTATATGATTTTTGACTCTTTGGTCAAAATCAAGTGGAAGAGAATATATCAGTCCTAAAAAGTTAACTCTGGGTGTCATGAGTTGCTGGACACTAGGGATTCCATTCTCCAAATAGATTGAGCTGATCCAAGAAATGCTCCCACAGAAACAGTAACTTTCTTCCCCCTAAAGAAGATTCCCTGGGACTCTAATTGCTTTTCCTGGAAAATACCTATCAATAGGTAGCTACAAATTCTTAAATTCTGGGAGACAAATTATCAAAGTGTTTCCCCACAGATGAGGTTGATGTTTTATGTTTAAAAAATGACTATGCACCATTCCCCCCACCACACACACACACAAACACAAACAAACAACAAATACAAGATAAAACTCATGGAAATAAACAACCTTTCTTCTTGAACATGGACCCAAATGCCCTAGTCCCTCCATGACCTCTCAGACAATAGGAGATGGGGGATTTGTGCCTTCTTTTGTTCTCTTGCTGATTCTGGTCTAGTATATTTTTCCTTTTTACATAACTCTTTTAACCTTGTACCAACCTTGTTTGATATTCAGGCTGACTAACAAACAGCCTCCTCTGGTTTGAAACAGAAGAGAAGATCCCAACACTTTCCTAGAAGGACTTTTTCTTCTTCTATCTTTGAGAGCCCTGGCTGCCCTGCATGCCTCAGGCTGTTTGCAAATAAATCATATACCTCCATACACCTCATAACTACTCTGGGAGACTTTTTGCTTTAGCTATGGCAATCAGTCCAAGGTCCATCCCAGAAGACTCCACCTCTCTGCAGTCAGATAACCCAGTTCCCATTCTGGTCCATGAGGAGAGCAACCTCTAGTGATGAACAAAGTCTACAGTTAGCCAGAAAGCACTGAATATGTGTAAACCTGCCCTTTTCCCATATAAACAGTCTTTCCCTTCCCCTTACTGGAACAGTTCATATCCTGCTTCTCCTTGTGCTTCAGCATCAGTACTAATAAAGCCTCTTTTGGATGACTTATCTTAATTTTTTGTTTTATTTCTATCTTGAGTAGAGCAGGCTGAGCTGATTAAATGAAGAACTGATAACACTAATTGATAACAGTAGCTGAAAGCAGTCAGCAATGGGGCTGTTAACACTAAAGGTGACTAGTAGCCAGAGAAGGATGGGGAGCAAGGTAGAGTTGCTGGGAGCCACTAGCTGGGGTTGCTGGAAGAGTTATAGAGAGTTGCTAGTAGCTGAGGGGTCTGTTTGCCACATCAGGGAGGAAGGTCACTAATAGGAAGAGCTAAAAGCCACTGGTCTTCTAAGCTCAGAGATGCTAACACTAAAGGATCTGCATTTTGCCTATTTGTGATTTCTGCCTGAATTGATAAAAAAAAACCCTCAGCTGTTTGGTAACAAGTTTACTAGCAGGAAGGGGTGGGATCACACCCATAATATCTATGCCTGAATCATTTGGAAGTGTTGAATGGCTCTGCAGTCCATGTATATTTCTAGCGCTCCCTGGCTATAAAACTAGGTAATGCTAATATTTCCCTTGCTAGAACTTCTGTTACTGGTATAAAAATGTTGCAGCATAGTTCATAGGAAGTCAAATAATAACTGAAATGATTGGAGGTCAAATAGAAGAAGTGTGGTCACCTTAAATCCCTGCATACTATAATCATGGATACAACTCCACAGACACCTCTAAAGTGTCAGATACTATGATCAATCTTTTACAAATGTTATTTATAATTTTCAATATGACTTCAGGATACCATTGTTTCTTCTTCCAGTTCTCACTTCCCCAAATTGATCTGGTAGCAACCAATTGGTAGAACCAGAAATAAATTCATGGTGAGTCAGATTTCAAAGTCTAGGGGTTGTTTGTTTGTTTGTTTTGTTGTTATTTCCAACTATAATCTTGGTCTGTTATTTATTTAGGAGACAGAAATCCACACACACACAAAAAATCTTTTAAACAGTATATTTCCATCAGAGATAGGGAAGAACAGCCAACAAAACTACTCTGAGTCTCACTTGCAATATGAACTAAACACAAACTGACTCCATAGAAACGGTGTTTATCTCATAAATTCTGAATCTCAGTTGGGAGGCTGATAGTTTCCAAAAGGCTCACAAGCTACACACTGAGAATGCTACAATTTAATGAAAGTTCTAATCTATTAATATTAGTCACAAAGCAAGTCAAACTGCATGGTTAAGGTTCTTAAAAAAACAATAATAATCATTTGATTTATTAATATGGCTTTCACTTGGAAGTCAGAGTAATATAATAAATGTCCTCAGTTTTAAAGTTGTATTGTGGGGAAGAGGCAGGAGGATGTTCTACATTATTCCAGAGAAGCATTTGTTCACCCTGACTAGAGTCATCTGAGGAATTCTTTAAAAATTCCCCCACCTGGGCTCAATCCCAGAAAGTTGCATTTAAATGTTTCAGGGTAGTATCTGGAATTTTGAAAGGTGATCAGGCTAAAGTCAGAGTTGAAAACCAGTGTACTAGAGAGAAGAGAAGAACATTGGTTAACAGTAATAGTGAGGCAAACTTCTCTGATCCCAAGTTTGCAATAGAATTCAGCAATGATTCTTAAGTACCTAAGAAATTCACAGGGATAGTCATGTGAATATAACACAGTTCTTTACAGTCCTTATCCACCATATGCTCAAAGTGTATTTATACAGAATTTTAATACAAGGCATATTATGATAATAGTTGTGCTACTTTGGTCAACAGACATCACAAGATCCAACAAAAAAAGAAGAAATCTTTAAGTATACTTAAATAACCTTGAAAAGATTTTAGGACAATTGAACTGGAGTAATGAACTTAGTATAAGCCTTTAAATACAACATTGAAATAATTCAATAAATAAGCAAAAAGCTGTCTGAAGAAGCAGGGTGCTATATCTAAAAACAACAAATAAAAAAATACTGAAAAAAAGAAGCAGTGTGTTTTCTGCTGATGAAAAGACTTTCAGATATGGAAAAATGATTTCTGTATTGGATGGTAAATCTGACTAGACAACTGTCTCAATCAGGGGAAGAATCACAAGATATGAGATGATAGACAAATTTCTTTTCAGGAACTGCATTATGCAGTTGTGGATATGTTATGGTTTGGATGTGAGATGATCCCCAAAATCTCATGTGTGAGAGAGACAATGCAAGAAGGTTCAGAGGAGAATGACTCAGTTGTGAGAGTCTTAACCCAATCAGTGAATTAATCCCCTGATAGGGATTAACTGAGTGACAACTGAAGTAGTAGGGTGTGGCTGGAGGAGGTGGGAATTGGGGGCATGACTTTGAGGTGTATTTTTGTATCTGGCAAATGCAGACCTCTTTCTCTACTGTCTGATCATGATGTGAGCTGCTTCCCCACACTCTGCTACTGTGATGTTCAACCTCACCTCAAGCCCTGTCTATGGATTGAGACCATGAGCCCCCAAATAAACTTTTCTTCCTTTAAAGTCATTCTGGTCAGATCTTTTAGTCACAGGAGTGAAAAGGCTGACTAAAACAGGGTACTAACAAGTCTGAAATCCACAGAACAGGTTGTAGAGTCCCATGTAGAGGAAGAAGATGATGCTTTAGTCTTAAACAAAATTTCCTTTTCTCCAGGGAAATCTCAGTTTTGCCTTTAAGGATTTCATCCAAATGATTGGATGAAGCCCATCCACATTATCTAGGATAATCTCTTTTACTTAAAAGTCAACTGATTGCAGATATTGGCCATATCTATGAAATACCTTCACCCAAACACCTAAATTAGTGCTCTTGTATAACTGAGTATTATAGCCTAGCTGAGTTGACAGGTAAAACTAACCACTAGAGCAACCTATATTAATCATTGTAATTTGGGGATTTTATGTTTACAATTAGGAAAACAAAAAATGGAGGAGAGGACTCTTCATGTCATTTATAAATCATCTGTCCAGAAGTATCTTATGCAGCTGCTATTACTACCACCCACTAACACATCCTAAATGACTATCCTCCTTCCCACTGTTGATACACATCTCATTTAGGCAATCTCATTGGACTGAGATGAAAAATCATCAAGTCCAGGTCTATTTAAATATACCTATACATTATTTTTTTGTCTTCATCCTGTATTGCCAATGCTGATATGTGAAAGGAACAGTAGATACATTTAAAAATCAAATACTAAATAATTTTAAAATAAAATTATCATTATCCCAAATACAGGACTCTTATTAAAAATGTGATTTCATGGATTTATACTAGATGTTTAAGGAGAGCTTCCTACCTCTTTCTAGACCCTACATTCAAAATGGAATCTTAGCTTATCAGCAAAAAATAAAAATTTGAGGCAGGTGCAGTGGAGCACGCCTGTAATCTCAGCAGCTTGGGAGACTGAGACAGGAGGATTGCAAGTTCAAAGCTGGCCTCAGTAACAGTGAGGTGCTAAGTAATTCACTGAGACCCTATCTCTAATAAAATACAAAAATTGGGCTAGGGATGTGGCTCAGTGGTTAAGTGCCCATGATTTCAATCCCTGGTACCTCCCCCCCAAAAAAAAATAAAGATAAAAATTTGAGGCACAGACCATAATAGAGATCTGAGTACATAATGACAGTTGGTAGAGCTCTAAGTGGGTAGCACCTGAGCACATTCAGTTACCCAAAGCATATAGAGGAGAGAGTGAATTAAACCATAATATACCCACACTGCATAATGCAATTCCTGAAAATAAATTTGTCTATCAGTTTACACCTTGTGATTCTTCTTCTGACTGAGACAGCTATCTAGTCAGATTTCCTTTCCAATACATAAATTATTTTTCCATATCTGAAAGTCTTTTCATTGGCAAAAAACACACTGCTTCTTTTTTTTTCAATATTTTTTGTTGTTTTTAGATATAGCACCCTGCTTCTTCCAATGCATTATTGAATTTATTGAATTATTTCAATTTTGTATTTAAAGGCTTATCAATTTTTTTCCAAACTAATACAACATAGAAGGCCCAGGAGGGATGTTTGTTCATTCACATTAGTAATTTCTCCTTCCTAACTGTCATGGTCAATTTTATGTTCCATCTTGACTGGGCTAAATGATGCCCAGATTGCTGGTAAAACATTATTTCTAAGTGTGTCTGTGCAGGTGTTTCTGGAACAAATTAGCATTTGAATTGATAGGCTGAGTAAGGACCACTCTCCCAATGTGAGTGGGCATCATTCAACCTATTTAGTGTTCTAATAGAATGAAAAGGAGGAAGGGAGAATTCACTGTTTTAGTTGGGACATCCGTTTTTTCTTATCCTCAGACACTTGTGCCCCTGGTTTTCAAGCCTTTAGAATTGGCCAAGGATTTATACCATAGACTCCTTTTGAACTATCTCTTACAGATGGCAGAACATTGAACTTGACCTCCATAATCAAATTCCTATAATCTCACTTTCTCTCTTTCTATCTCTGCCAATTAGCTCTGTTATTTGAAACCTAACACACTAAAATTTGATGTTTAAAAATTATACTCAGGGAATAGAAGTTGGGAGGTCCTTGTCCATCACCACAATGAAGAAATGGAAAAAGAATTACTAAAAATATGCTAATAAGAAAATCTTGTGTGTTTAGGTCTGGATTTGGGTAGTTATGAAGCAGGTCATAATTTGATAAAATATAACATTCATACCATAATGGAGAGTATGTGAACTCCTACTTCATTCGTAGATAGTCTCAAGTATGTACTCTTTGGATCATACAGGTACAAAATAGTGTTATCTTGTTGAGCCTAGAATTGTTTCCATTTTATCAAATAAAAGCAAGGGATTTTTTTTTACTAAGAATTGAGCCCATGATGCTTAGCCACTGAGCCTCATCCCTAGTCCTTATTTTGTCTTTTTTGAGAGAGGGTCACAACTAGGTTGTTGACGGTCTCACTACATCGCTGAGGCTGAGATTATCCTGTCTCAGCTCCTTGAGTTGCTGGGCTTACAGGTATTCTGTCAATAGACAGAATCACAGATAATTTTAATTTTTTAATCATACACAAACTTCAAACTTGTTAAGTATAAAAGGCATAAATTCATTTACAAATTGAGATTTGAATATTTTCAAAATACTTAATCAATCAAATAATCAGACTTAGCATTGATTGGCAGAGATATTCAGGTATATATTCATCCATCATCAGGAGTTTTTTTTTTTTACTATAATTGTATTTATTGTCATCACAAATGCCAGTTTTTAAAAAGATTTCCATTTCCCAGAAACACATTTAAAATTCTGTCTTTTAAATAAGTAATAAAAGTTTCACAACTGACTTACAGCCCTTGTACAAACACTGAATACACACACATTTTTAAAAAGAAAAAAAAAGTAAAAAGGAAAAGTAAATTTCAAATTTTTCACGTTTCTTTGTTTTAATTTAACTGGAATTATAAAATATCCAGTGACATTACTTGACATACCTGGCTTTAAAATATGATACAGTATAAACGCAAAAAAAGAGAAGTGAAAAGGAAAATGGCCCATTATAATAGACTAAGCATGAGTCTGGAATGTGGGGCCTCCACTCTTACCCTGGCTCTGCCTCTAGGTGATTTCTAACTAGATCGAGCACCAGGACACCTTCAATTTCTTCCTAAACAAATCAAGGAATGAATGATATCTGTAAGATATGATGACTCTTTAATCTTTAAATAGGCACCTAAATACAGATTGAAAGTAATCTTCCTGTAGATTCTGAGCACAAATGCCCCTCATTAGAAATCGTTCCAGCAGTTCCCACTGCCTTTATCACAGAGCTTGTGTTACGAGACACCTACTATCAATCACCTCTCTCTACAATGTAGCACCCATCTCTCTTGTATCTTCCATTTCACTGAGTACCAGTCCTGGTGAACTGCTCACATTTTCTTATACACTCAAGTTCCCCTCTCTGGATTGATTCTCAATGAACTTTGAAGAGGCCAAACTAAATTTTTATATTGAATGCAAAAACTCAGATGCAAAACAAAAGAACAAGAATGAGTAGCCCTTTTTGTCTATGAGAATTTTGTTGTTCCCCTATGAAGATCATTAAGCACCTCCTCTAGAAGAGAAGTTTGAAGTATGAAAGGGTGTTTTTCCTGAGCAATATTTAGCAAAAGATTTCTGAATCTAGCCCATTGGGTCTGAAATCATAAAGGACTCAAGGAAAAGCAATTACTCCTATAATATTTCCATCTATATAAAATGTCTCATAATTATTTTCTGTGGTGTATCCGAGTTAAATCTTTGCTTTCAAAGATTATATGAGCTCCAAGAAGAGTGAATATAATTATCTCAACACAAAGATGCCAGACTTAGAGTAGTTACATGGACATTTCAGGGTGTCTTGCATGACCAAGAAAGATTCCAAGCAACCCGACAATTAAATATGGTCTACACATCAGTGAAAAGCCTAGAAATTCCCACAGAGCTAAGGAGATCTGAGCACAGCCCCAAGTAGAGAGTAACAGATATCTAGGATTGGGCAGGGGCAAGGTAGGGAGGTGCAGATTGACGTTCCAATGAATAATATTTAATAAAATGTAATCATCATGAACAAAGTTTACTTCCTATAAACTTTTTAAAAGAGTTGAAGACACAATTAATTCTCAGTTATCAAATGGAAATTTCAGTTCTACCATTCCCTAATTAGGATTTTCATTATTTAAATCTCTTTCTGAAGCATTATAGTAAGAGTATTTGTTGAGTCCAATTTTGTTTTTTCTGGATGGAGTATGACCAAGAAGAACTGTAGTATCTACAAAAAGAGAAAGCTTAAAAAAGTTAATACTTATCAAATATTACTATATTTTAAGCACTATATATATGTGTGTGTATGTACTTGTTCAATACTTAACCTGTAAGATAGCTTCTATTTTTATGTTGTAGACAAAAGAGCTGAAACATAGAGAGGTTAAATAATTTGCCACACAATCAGCAAAAAGAAAGCCAATATATGGATTTAAGTACATCTAATACATCTTATACAATTCCTGTACTCTTTATTCACTATGTATACTTCACACCTGTAATAATTCTAATTGTATTATTCAGGGCAAATTTCTACCCTAATACTCAAAATCTCAGCAGCTTACTATAGAAACATTGCTCAGACCAAAGTCCAGTGTGTGTGTGTGTGTGTGTGTGTGTGTGTGTGTGTCTGAGTCTGAGTGTTATATGAGAGAGAGAGAGAGAGAGAGACAGAGAGAGAACACACATGTGCACTATGCACACATTCATGTGTGTATTGAGAAAAGGGGGAGACAGACACTGGCCAGGTTCAGTTTATAACACACCATCTGTAACACTTAATTTCCAGGGTGTCTATCAAAATAGAAAAGCTGTAAAACTGCATGAAGGTGGTTTAATTCATACACTCATTTTTCATGGCCTGAGGTAAGTCTTATGTTCTTACCTAACTTCAAGTGCTTAAGGAAGCAGGTAACCGTAAGCCCAGAAAAAGCAAGAGATACACATCTCTGTCACAACAAGACAGGGGCTGCATAGCAAAGAAGGTAAAACAAATCGAGAAAAACAACAGCATTGTTATTCACTAAGAATCTCCCTTTTTATGAAAAATCCATTTCATGCTTGTCTACTTTGGTAAATCGCAAAATTGAGTTTAAAATTGGTTAAAAATGAGAGTTATCACAAGGAAACTAAAAGGCATTTGATATTGATAATGAGAGACTGGCATTTGCCCAGATGCTAACATAATCTAATTCTAGTTCATGATCATAATCTGTGTGATTTCTCTACTCGGAGAATGGGTGCTCATTTCTGGCAAGCTGTTCTTGTCCCGATACATGCCAAAACAGTGGAGGATCTTTCCAAATACAGGCAAAAAAACCTGTAAGATATGCTGTTGTAAACTATATTCTTTAATATTTAGTCCAAAATAAGATAAATATCACAAAATACTAGTGAAAAAATACAAACTTGTAAAATGCAATAGCTAATTAAGCCCAATTTCTTAGCAATCACTCAATAAATGACAGATTTACCTGAAGATTTGTCTTTATACCCCCCCACAGAACAAATAGACCAATTTGAAAAGGGTGATACATGTAAAATTTATTGAGTTTCACAAATATTAAACTATAATAAGATTCTCATCCAGAAGAATTGATATTCATATTCAACAAAATAGGAGAAAAGTATCTTGCTGTTTATGATTGCCATATTGTAAAAATAAGCCATCACATATATTTCTTATTCATAAAACTTTTATTCACACTTAGTGAAATCATTAGAAAGAACACTGTTATTTACTAGTAACTTTCATAATTTAAACCTGATAAAATGTGATTTTTTCTAAGTTTTCAGAAAAGACAGAAAAGATCCACAAAAAAGAGGAGAGAATTCAGTGAAAAAAAATGTGTGCATGTGTATGTGTGTGTATATGTTTATATCTATATATCTATTTATCTACAGTAGATAAATAGATTTTTTTTCAAGCAGATTCCAAACTTTCCCAATATAGTTGCATGAGAAGTTATTTTGAATTTTAGCTATATATTAATTTTTTATAAACATACAGTAACATGATTAAAGAATAATGATATACCAGTTTAAAAAAAAAGATTTTTCTGGTTTTCCACTTCCTGGCTTTGTGCTCGACCTTTGAGAAGTTACAGACTCTCTCAGAAGTTCTATCTATTTGTCTAAAAATGGGGATAAGAAGGGTCACCAAGACACAGGGGTATTTTTAATCTTTCTGAAGTAATACATATAAAGCCCCTGCAATATGGCAGGGCACAAATGATGACCTCAATAAATTTATGTTTTTAATATAATTATTATGAGCTATTGCTATCTAAAAATTTAACTACATTTATTTTTCTGTTTTTTCGTAATATGTATTCACATAGTGTTAAAGTATACACTCACTTTATCTAAAACACCAGATCAAAATGAAAGGTGACAAGAAGTAAAGATAACATCCACAGGTGACCTCTGGATAAACCCTACATGTTGCACTCCCTTCTTCTAATATCAGCCTTAGCATGATCTGTAGGAGATAATACATACCATCATATGATATTTTTAAACCAAATAGAATATGAAATCTGAAATTATTAGAAAAGCTATGAAATCTAAAACTGTTGGGAAAAACTGTAATTCAGAGAAATACAACTGAAATAGATGCAAAAGTCTTAGAACTTGAGTCCAAAATAACAAAATGTAATTCTGCTGAGAAGAATACAAACTAATATCTCCAGGGATGCATAAATAGTAATAGATATTCAATGAGCAGAGAAGGCTGAATCCATTATTACTGAATGATTCCTGGGAGTGTTAATGGGAAACAAATTAAATGTGAATTTATATTGAAACATAAGAGCTACTAAGAATGATGCAAAAATGCTAAAGACTTAATAATAGCAAAGTACTTGTTTTGGTTGAAAAAACTGATGGGCTCCATGATTATATGATTATGTTTGGGCAACTGTGTTCTCAGAGAAGTATCCATAAAAATAGAAATCTCAAGACTTGGATTTCCTTAGTGGGGGACAGTGAGAGGAACTGGTGGGAAGCACTATCCCAATGGACCAACATTTTCACTGGGGTAACAGCAGTAGCCATTCCTGCTAAAAGGAAAAAAAAAAAAAAACATAGCACAGAGTCAGACATGGTGATTAAAGGAAAGCAAGTTTGGGATGAGTTATCAAAAGAATTCTCTTTGATAGATGAACTCTGTCTAGATTCTCAAGGAAAGAAATATAAATTCCTCCATTGAACTTGTTTATAATTTGGTGGAAATATCCAGAAAATATGCATATGGGGGAAATCATTTTACCAGGGAAATAATAGTTTCTACTTCCTAAGAATGAAACAGTTTACAGTACAGACAATTGATAAAAACAAACAGAAGATCACATGTATTATTATAAGCTATTTCACAGTGACAGTTTTGACCACCATAAAAATGTAAACATTGGGCTTCTGGGTCAGAATGGCAGCAAGCCTTTGTCTTCCTCAAAAGACAAGTCAAGAAATTCAGTTTCATTATTTCATATCTTATTTTAATGTTTCTTTTCCATTTCAGGGACACCATCTTACTCAAGTAGCTTGCAGTATTTTCTGCTTACTTCA
This sequence comes from Marmota monax, assembly GCF_021218885.2. Taxonomy (NCBI): domain Eukaryota; kingdom Metazoa; phylum Chordata; class Mammalia; order Rodentia; family Sciuridae; genus Marmota; species Marmota monax. The sequence goes on along the minus strand of NW_026693090.1, from coordinate 6,959 downwards.
GTTGGCTTTAATGTTTCCTGACTCCCATGCAGTTTACTAAATGGCCTGATTTTCAACTTAAATAACTTCCTCATCACTAATTTGCTAATGGCTCCAAATTAACTATACATTCCACATTTAATGCTGAGATTTTGATGTGTTGAGCATTGAGCCAGATACTTTTGTATGTCTCATCATATTAAAATTCACTGGAGTTGTAGCTGGGTATTATTTTTCCTTTTTTATAGAAGATCGAATACCTCCAGTGGCCAGAGAGCTATTCTATCTCAGGATAATTCTGACTTTAAAATCCATATTCCTACCATCACTAGGCCTTGACATTTCCCTGTATTCACTCTCTTCATAATACTGGACAAACAATATTTATAATAAGAAGATTCAACATTTATGAAGCCATCGTATATAATTTTGAGTGATCTGCATGATTTCCAATCAATCTTTTTTGATCAAATCTTCACCTTAATCCAGACCCACTTCAAATCCCAGAAACACTTTCTACATATGACAGTAATTAGAAAATTGGGTTTTCCTGTGTTTTAATATAACATTCTGTACCCCATTGTGTCAAGATAGAAGATAACACTATGAATTTCCTAAGTTTTGCCCACACCGTTTGATATGCCTATTGAGGAAGGGCATTTAGACGATGACTTGAATATTATCAGGAGGAGGAAATATATAGAAAGTTTGAGCTTTCAAATAAGATGGAAAATAAACTCAAAGTGTTTTATTCATTTGAACTTCCCATTTAAATATTCTTTTTTAAAAATAATTAAAAATGCCACTAGTAGAGACATGTTTGTAAAACTACTGGAATGTTTTCCTCTAAAGTTTCAATGGTTTACTTCAGGTCAATCAGGGTGGAAAGGAAGGAAGTGAGAGATGCTCACATTCTGGCCCATCAAAATATCAGGAACTTCATCAATAAAATGAGAAGGAAACTGTTTCTACATGATATAAAGTGAAGGAGTATTTAGACTCTCAAAAGCTGCAGTGGGAAGTACCCTTACTGAATTTATTTCTGCATCTGACAATGCAGCATGAGGAGATGCAAAAGTCAACAGGTCAGATAAAATTACATCATTAAATTAAGAAATTTTATAGGAAGAAGAATAAGAAAGAGAATATCTCTGGACACGTGTATTCAGAAAGCTTTAGAACTTGTTAGTTATTTGAGTCCCAAGCAATATTTCCTGCAAAGGAAGATCTACAGACAGTTTATAATTATGGTAAAATAAATTCCCATGCACACTCCCAGATTACCAAGAAAGAAACTGAAAAGTCTCTCCACTGTCCTGTAGAATTACACAGGAAACACAAAAGCATTCGGTTAGGAGTTGCATGCACATACAGGCTTTCTAGCTTATAATCTAAAACAAATGGATAAATTTTATCAAAAGCTGATAGTAATTAAGAAAAATAAATAAATGATGACAAACTCACAGAAGAACCAAGATAAGATGGAGACTGTTATATTTGGGTAAGTGAAGTTTTATAGGTAGGTCATGGCTTCCTATAATCAAAAATATACATATATATTTATATTAAGTTGTATTTTATTATTTATTTATTTATCATTTATTTATTTACATATATACATTTTTGTAGTGCTGGGGATCAAAACAAGGGCCCCTTGATCACTCTACTACTGAGCTACACCTCTAGCACTGTTAGATTAAGCTTTATTTTTGACAATTTTTTTTTTACCTCTAATGTGTTGAGTGTATTTACATCTTTATAACTTTATTTCATCAATGGGAAATAATACTCCCCAAACTGGTCTCAGATTAGTTATCTCCTTAAGAAGCATAAGTGAATGGACTGAAGTCTTTCTACCTCCATCTTTCCTAGTTCCTTGACAGTGGTCTTCTGGATTTCATTTCTAAATTTCCTTTACTCTCATTTCACAAGAAACCCTTCCCATTTCCTATAACTGAAAAATCATGATTCATTCCAGAAAGTGTTCAGTCATTATCAGTTCACATATCCAATCCACTGGGCTTTCAGAATTCTTATTAGTTGAAGATTGGAGGATGACTAGTGAATACTTCCAAGCGCCTGACTCTGTTCATTTATAGGAAACATAATGACCTAATGGAATGACCAAAATCCTACATTTATTCCCTTGTAAATCAGATCCCCAATGAAGTAGCACCATGATATTAACATACTATTGCTAATTTTATGAGTCTGTGAATTTGTGCTTTCTTGCTTTAACTAGGATTTTGCCTAGATCTCTGTTCCTAATCTTCTCTTCGAATCAAATATCTGAAATTTTAAGTCAGTATTTTATTCAATCTTCCTGCTGGAACTGCATCTCAAATACTTTTTGACATTTGTAACACATGGGTAGCATACATAGATCCTACTAACCTTTTGTCAACCTATCAGGTTTAAGAATATATTTTAAACATGATTAAAAAACACTACATTTTTAAAAACATTATGAAGGAGAACACATTATCAGTAAAAATCTTCTTTGGATTAAACTACATAATTAGAAGGCAGGACACACAAACTACAGAATGAGAAAAAAAAATAATTCCAGCATAGATACTAAAATGGGCCCATATCTCAAGCATAAAAAGCTATACATCAGGAAGTAAAACAGGCAATAACAATCATGGTAAAGTACCTGGAACAAGCCAAGCATATTGTTAACCAAGAAGACCTTTATACTTTCAATAAATATATAATGATTTGCTCAAGTTCATCAGAAATAAGAAAAATTCAAAGAAAAAAAACACAAGGAACTGGTTTTATAGAGCAAATAGAATAAACTAAAATGACCAATGTTACAATACAAAATTTAAATGACTGTTATGGTCTGAATGTTTGCATTCACTTCCACGCACACAATTCACATAATGAAATCCTCACCTTCCAGGTGACTTTGTTAGGAGTTGGAGATTTTGGGGATTTTGATATCAGGAGGGTAGAATTTTGTAAGTGGGATTAGCAGCCTTATAAAAGAGGCCCTAGAAAGCTCATGTGTCTCTTCTATGACATGTGAGAATACAGCAGGGTTGGATGTCCAGGAACAGCTAAGTAGGGCTCACTGAACATAAACTTTGGTGGATTTTTGACCTTGGAATTCCTAGCCTCTAAGAACTCTGAGAAATAAATTTATGTTCCTCATAAGCTACAAAATTTATAGTACTTTATTATAGCATTCACAGTGGATTGAAGGACATTGACTGACAAGGATATAGACATTGGGAATCCACATTGCTGGTGGAGATGTAAATTGGAACAAAAACTTGGGAATTGTGTCTTACAAATTAAATTTGAGACAAAACAAAAGTTCATGCATATACATAACAAAAGTAAGATAAAGATATTTACAATACTATTACTCATAATAACAATTGTAAGTTTTTATTAATGACATTCAATAATAGAATATATGAATTCATTCTGACATAATCATATGATAATATATCATAAGATGCTGCAGTCTGGCTGGGCACAAATGCCGCAGTCTGGCTGGGCACACAATCACGAGCCACCACACAGCTTGTAGATTCAAACAGCAACTCTTTATTCCCGAACTCACACCAGCCGTCTACAATCACGTTCTGGGGAAATCCACGTTCTCTGCCCAAATCCACCTCCACTGGGCTTCTGTCTCCAAAATATACTGTCTGAATCCCATGAGAACTCAAGGGGAACTCAGGCAGCAGGATACGCCCTATTCCCAGCAGGAATAATCTTAAACCTTAAACCTGGAACCTAAACCCAAACGCCCTAATCCGCCTTGGTCCTTGAGCAAGGTCACCTACATTCAATGTCACTGCAACATGGGGTACGCTGGCAAGGAAATTGTCATACCTACTTGGCTAATGGCTCCCAGCAATAAGAGATAAAATTAAACAAATTACATAAACATGCAAAATTATGGATAAATTGCAAATAATTTTAACAAGCCTGATACAACAAAATATTTGGTGATAACTATATGAGATTTCCATTAATTAGCTAAATATAACCACTTCATGATACATATATACTTCAAAACAAAATGCTTTATATGATAAATGCAATTTTATCTGTCAATTAAAATAAATATGTCACATAATTCTATATACATAGTGTCAAAAAATCAAGCTAAATTAATCTCTATTCTAAGTAGTTAGGATAGAGGTATTTTTTAGAGAGGATGCAGGAAGTAGAAATTGGTTGGGACAGAGGAACAATTTCTACCATGCAGCTAAAACCCAGAAGTTATTATATGTGCACATTCACTTTAATATAATTCCACAAACTGTGTTTTTTGAAGTCTGTAATTTTGGGTGTTCATCACTAAAAAGAAAATAATAATAATATTAATTCTCATTGAGATGAAGTGTGTTTTCTTTAACTCATAGACTAGATTATAAAGAATGTCTTAAATTCACTTTTAATCCACATGGATGAATATTTTAAAAATTAATCATCTTCAAAGCTGCACTTTTAAAGACTGTTCCTGAGGCTGGAAGTCATAACTCCATTATAGCAATATGAATATCAAAAATAAATGCAATGCTTTTTATCATGTCTCTTTTTTTCTTCAAAAATGTGAATTCTTGAAGGGTGAATCATTAATAATTCATTTTAATAATCCCAGCTCCTAGTTGGTACTTTAATACCAATGCACATACATTCAATGCATGTTTGTTGAATTATATTTATAATGCCATGTACCTTCTTGCACTGTAGCCTGCCTACAACATTCTTATAGGTTTGCCCTCCCTTGTGGTCACTATCTTCCAAATTGAGAATGAGGCTACTTCCTACATTTCCTCTTTGTCAGAATTCACTCATTAATTTAGAAAAGCATGTCTTTTTTCTTTTTCTGTTCTAATGCTTTTTGAAGTGATAACTTAGTTAAGATCCAGACTTACTGGGATCTGAGCATTCATTCTCTGTTTTACTTGAACTTTAGCTATATTTAACTTAAACTTTTATCCTAGGTACTTCCTTCTCAAATGTGAAACCAAATATCAGTGTATGCTAATAAGATGTATACATATTGCTTAACCACTTTTATTCCTAAAATACTTACCCTTTAGACACATGATATGTCTTGTGTTAATGAAAATTCCAAGGGGCTTCTAGTGAATATCAGCAAATGTTCCTAGTTATAAACTATTAATAATAGTAGAGCATTCCTATTGCTTGGGTTGTTCATCTTATTCTGAGAAGTGGCATTTTAGAGCCATGGTACAACTTATCATACAAGTCTATTATCTTGATTTCCCTTTATATAAAATGATTGCAGGGTTAGTCTTATAAGCCAGTAACAATATTCTATGTTTGGGCATCAATTGCTCTGAGTTTAGTGATGCCTGATACCCATAGAAGCGCTGAGGAATGTCAGCTTCTCAGTTCCTTGTGGCCTTGCAGAGACTTGAGTGCATGCACATTCTCCCAAATTGGGGAGGAGAAGCATTGGCACTCTGTTTATTTCTAAGCAATCAGGGGAGAACCTTAATTCAGCAGGTAATATTAATGAATACAGCAACTAAAACTTGATAAACAAATACTATATTCCAGGCCTCTTCTATATGCTTTATGTGTGCAGCTAGAGTAGCTGGTAACATAATTAGAAGTATAAAGTGTCTTTGGTAATGTTGTAAAATGCAGAGTCTATATCAACATGCTTAAAATAGATACACTTCTGCTCTAATCCTTTCCTTGCTATAATCCCACGTTCAATAAAATACCTAAGAACCTAATAGAACTGTTTCTTGTAGAAGAATGGGAAAAGAATCTTTGTCCCCATCCTTCCTATCATCATGCACTGATGCCAATTCAGAATTCATACACCAGCCATCCAAGTCTGAAGAATTCTCAGTTGTTTCCTAAAATTAATTGCTTTCCCAGTGGCAACTATTTCTCATGCCTGTTCAGTGAGCAATGTGGTAGGCAGAAGGAGCATAATTATATTCAAACCCTCTTGATCTGATGACAAGAAGTTGTCAAAAAATAAAAAGTGATACTAATCTCACTGTAATAGTCAATAGTCAATGGAGTTCTTCAGCCAAAGGAGTGCAAGGGTCTTTACAAGGATGTAGCACATTAACCATACCTAACTCCATCGCCTCCATCACTCTGTACCTTCAGACTATGCAGTGAAGAGGTATTTCCAGTGAAAACAGGTTACCACCCTTGGAAAAATATTCTCTCTAGTAAGGAGGAGCTGTGGATAAAAATGTGATTAGACAAATTTGGTTCTTACTGTGAGTGTGAATGCAGATAACTGCCCTGGTCATAATCATGTTTGTGGGGAAAACAGCCTATTTTCTAGAATTTGTACACTTAAAGGAATTCTGTTTCTAACTTTATATTTTCCCTTATAGGGAAATAACTTTAAATGAACTAACATAACCAAATATCAAGATTTTATTACATCCAGGTATTCTTAATATCTTACTGCTAAAGACATCTGGACAATTTTCTCCTCTCCTTTCTTCATTACTGTAATCCTAGAACCCAAATCACAATGAGAGGCTGGCTTTGGGAGGAGTTATTTTCACCTTGCAACCATGGTTCTTGATGAAGTTCATACGTAATGTCTATACCCCACAAGATTCTCTATCTTTAAATTTGGGTTCAGAATTTGCATAAGCAATTTCCTCCATAAATATCCCAGGCTCCATAAGCAAAAAAAAAAAGCCTGACATTCTATGTTGAAAACCATATATAAAGTTTGAGTTATTAAGAGAAAAGTCTTTATTGACCTCTTACAGGGAAAAAAAAATAGGAGATCCTTATCTCGGTCCATTTGTGCTACTGTAACAGAATATCTGAGACTGGGTCATTTATATAGAACATAAATTTATTTTCTCACAATTCTGGAAGCTGGAAAGTTCAGGGTGAAGATACAGGCATCTGCACGTGCTCTTTTGCTGTATTATCACAAGGCAGAAGGCAGACAGGCAAGAGAGGAAGAAGGGGACTGAACTTGCTCTTTTATA
>NW_026693089.1:0-8576 GCF_021218885.2 Marmota monax | reverse complement strand
GGACCACAAGCAATGCAGGTCAACGCAACTTTAGAAGAGGTAACAGCTGCAGCAGATGGAATGTCAGATAAAGAATTCAGGATATACATGCTTCAGATGATCTGGAGTATCAAGGAAGACATTAAACAGCAAAATCAGACAATGAAAGATCACTTCGACAACGAATTACGCAAACAAATCCAGGAAGCAAAGGATCTGTGGTGAGCCGCTTCTGCCGTTTCTGCAGATTATGGTCGCCATTACAAGATGGCGCTGGCTCCGCTGTGGTCTGTGACAAACAACTTCTTATCTGGGAAAGTTGGCACATGATTTTTCATCACCCTGTGAGAAAGTTCCACGCGGCAGCTTTGCATTGGGGCTTGGGATGCTTTATTAAGGCTGGGAGGGGCACCCGAGAGGAAGAAGAAGAAATATCAAGGGCCTGAATAAACTGCTGAAAGAAGATTCCTGAGTTGCGTCTTCCTTGCGGGCAAGGGGTCGCGACAAGTGGTGCCGAGACCCGGGAACCAGAACTTTCAGCAGTCAGGGGTGGTGCACCGGTTAGTCCCAGGTAAGTGGGATCCGCGACCAAAGCGGGGTTAGTCCCAATAAGTGGGATCCGCGACCAAAGCGGGGTTAGTCCCAGGTAAGTGGGATCCGCGACCAAAGCGGGACAGCTCCTCTGTAATGAAAGAGAGAGCCTTACATTTTATTGCAGCTGCACTGTGTACTTTCGCTTCTACTTTCGCTTTCTGTTTTTTGTGCTTCCTTTGTTGTTGTGTCATGGGTGCCGCATCTTCAAGTCCGCTTCTCCTGGCCCTAGATGGCCTGTTACGTTCCAAGGGACTGGAAGTGAAACATAGTACTTTACAGAGATTTTTACAGAAGATAGATATCGCTGCACCGTGGTTTGCATTTTCGGGCAGCCTTACTGTGCCTAGTTGGGATAAATTAGGCAAAGATCTTGACTTTGCTTCTGAGCAGGGCATATTAGAGGGTGGGGTGATACCCCTTTGGAAAATGGTCCGTGGTTGCCTTACAGATGGTAAATGCCAGGAAGCTGTGAGAGAGGGTCAAGCTATTCTCGAGCAACTGCATGAGGAAAAATCTGAAGGATCATGTAGTGAAGTGGCAGAGAGTATTAAAAGTAACAGTAGTGAGAAGGCAAAAGAGCCTGAAGATAAAAATAGGAGAAGGCTCTACCCAGACTTGACCGAATTAAAAACGCCTGAGAACACAAGCGACTCAGAGAGTTCTGAGGACCTTGATATATTGTTACAACAACTACATAAGATAAAAATGAAAAAGAAGAAAAAGGAGACACAGGGCACGCAGGCCTACTGTAAGAAGGGGAAGGGAGTTAACATCGGTCAACAAAACTCTGAGGAGGAGGAGGTAGAATATCTAGAAGAAGATATGGTGCCGATTGCCCCACCTCCGTATGTGGGGGGGAGCCAAGGTTCCGGGAGATCTTTTCATGCACAAGTTTGGAGGACAGTTAATACAGATATGGGACTTGCATACCCTGTATTTCAGGACAATAACAGGGGAAGATATCATGAGCCTTTAGACTTTAAGATAATTAAAACCTTGGCAGAATCTGTCCGCACTTATGGCATAGATGCCGCTTTCACTCTCACTCAGGTGGAGGGACTTACTAGATTTTGCATGACTCCCTCAGATTGGGCTAGTCTAGTCCGCGCTTGTGTTTCCCCAGGGAAATATTAGGAGTCCAAAGTTGGCTGTTTAATGTTTCTGGCAGTACCCAAGACTCGGAGCGAGGTAGGAGACTTAAAATTACTTCACACAATTCACAATTGTTTAATGCTACATTACCCTCTGCAGCAGTCTGTCTCCAATCTCCGTTCCTGTTTCTTTTGGCTAATGTTACATTACAGGGGATGCTTAATTGCTCTAATATTACCTGTTATTTGTCTGAGTGTTGGAATGGCTCCTGGACTACGGCAGTGGTTATGAAAATTCCAACCTTTGTCCCGATTCCGGTTACTACAGATCCAGAGTCTTTTCCTATTGTTGAACTGATTAGAGCCCGTAGAGATTTTGGAATTATGGCAGCCATAGTGACAGCTGTGGCGGTGTCTGCTGCTGCAGCAGTTACAGCTGGAGTAGCCATGGCCAGCCAGGTACAAACTGCTGCCACTATTAATCAGGTTATTCAACAAACATCCACCATACTTGAATCTCAAAGTAGAATTAATCAACATATTTTATCTGGGATTCTGGCTGCTAATCAAAGGATAGATCTGCTTCAAGCTCAAGTTGAGGAATTGTCTGACCTAGTACATTTGGGTTGTATTGATCAACGTGCACATTTATGTATAACCTCTGTCAGATTTTATGATTCCAGAAATGCCTCCCACATCATCGGGGAGTATCCATCCGGAACCTGGTCCATGGAAGCAGAAAACATGATCCAGTCTCAACTAACCCAGATAGCTGTCTTGAACAGTACCCGTGTCGATCCCGTGACTTTGGGTCAATTCACCGATTGGATATCTTCTGCTTTTTCCTTCTTCAAAGAGTGGGTGGGAGTAGGCATTTTTGGTGCAATGTGTTGCTTCGGTGTTGTACTTTGTTTGTGGCTTCTCTGTCGCCTTAAAACTCGCCATGCACAAGAAAAGGCTATGATCATACAAGCTCTTGCAGCTTTAGAAAATGGCAACTCGCCTCAAGTCTGGCTTGCGCATCTTAAGCAGTAAACCTTTGTCATGGTCGTTACACCCCAAGTTATTATAACATTGCACTGGGATCGACATGACTTTCCTTGTTATTCTCTTAGTGTTGGAAAGCCCTTGCACTCTGCCAGTCTTACTGCCATTGCACGCAGATGGGTTTCCACACTAGTGCTTTTCTATCGCCTTAAAGTCCGTGCCTTTCTTTCATGGTGCTGTCAACTTGTTTGTCGTTATAAACAGCCACAGTTCAGCCTCAGCTATCCCCCTTCGTCCACCATCGTCACGATACAGGATGCGAGGCAAGGCACTGCACTTGAGTGATCCTTGACGTGGACCTCAAGGAGAGCATGTCCTATTGCATGCGGGTTAGACGCGTTCACGCCCCGCCCCACGAAAAAAGGCGTCGGCTGATATGGCCTCAGATCTGGGGAAGGGCCCTCCTTAGGACTGAGTCATACTATGCAGCCACTTCTGCACAGTGGGATAGGACCTCTACTCTCGCCTGTATTGTTTTAAGATAACAGAAAAGGGGGAACTGTGGTGAGCCGCTTCTGCCGTTTCTGCAGATTATGGTCGCCATTACAAGATGGCGCTGGCTCCGCTGTGGTCTGTGACAAACAACTTCTTATCTGGGAAAGTTGGCACATGATTTTTCATCACCCTGTGAGAAAGTTCCACGCGGCAGCTTTGCATTGGGGCTTGGGATGCTTTATTAAGGCTGGGAGGGGCACCCGAGAGGAAGAAGAAGAAATATCAAGGGCCTGAATAAACTGCTGAAAGAAGATTCCTGAGTTGCGTCTTCCTTGCGGGCAAGGGGTCGCGACAAGGATCAACTATACAGGGAGATAGAGGTTATAAAAAACAAGCAATCAGAAATCCTAGAAATGCAGGAAGCAATAAACCAACTTAAAAACTCAATGGAGAATACTACCAACAGAGTAGAACACTTAGAAGATAGAACATCAGACAATGAAGACAAAGTATTTCAACTGGAAAAGAACATAGACAGCTCAGCAAGACTGTTAAGAAACCATGAGCAGAACATCCAAGAAATATGGGATAACATTAAGAGACCAAACTTAAGAGTCATTGGGATACAGGAAGGTACAGAGCTCCAAACCAAAGGAATGAGCAGTCTATTCCATGAAATAATACAAGAAAACTTCCCAGACTTGAAGAATGAGACAGAATCCCAAATCCTAGAAGCCTACAGGATGCCGAATGTGCAAAATCATAAGAGATCCACACCTAGACACATTATAATGAAGATGCCCAACATACAGAATAAGGAGAGAATTTTAAAAGCTACAAGAGAAAGGAAGCAGATTACATTTAGGGGCAAGCCAATCAGGATAACAGCTGATCTTTCAACACAGACTCTGAAAGCTAGAAGATCCTGGAATAACATATTTCAAACACTGAAAGATAATGGGTTCCAACCAAGAATTGTGTATCCAGCGAAATTAAGCTTCAGGATGGAGAATGAAATTAAAACCTTCCACGATAAACAAAAGTTTAAAGAATTCGCAGCTAGAAAACCATCTCTTCAAAACATCCTCGCCAAAGCATTACAGGAAGAGGAAATGGAAAATAACAATGAAAACCAACAGTGGGAGGTAGGACAGTAAAGGGGGGGGAAATAATCAAAGAGGAAAACAAACAATGTTTAGTAACAGAAATAAACAAATATGGCTGCAAGAACAACCCATATCTCAATAATAACCCTAAATGTTAATGGCTTAAACTCACCAATTAAGAGACACAGGCTAGTAGAATGGATCACAAAACAAGACCCAACAATATGCTGCCTACAGGAGACGCATTTGATAGGAAAAGACATACATAGGCTGAAGGTGAAAGGTTGGGAAAAATCATATCACTCATATGGACTTCGGAAACAAGCAGGCGTGTCCATACTCATATCAAATAAAATAGATTTCAAGCCAAAGTTAATCAAAAGAGATAAAGAGGGACACTACATACTGCTTAAGGGAACCATACACCAACAAGACATTACAATCATAAATATTTATGCCCCAAACAATGGTGCAGCTATGTTCGTCAAACAAACTCTTCTCAAGTTCAAGAGTCTAATAGACCACCACACCATAATCATGGGAGACTTCAACACACCTCTCTCGCCACTGGACAGATCTTCCAAACAAAAGTTGAATAAGGAAACTATAGAACTCAATAACACTATTAATAACCTAGACCTAATTGACATATATAGAGTATACCACCCAACATCAAGCAGTTACACTTTTTTCTCAGCAGCACATGGATCCTTCTCAAAAATAGATCATATATTATGTCACAGGGCAACTCTTAGACAATATAAAGGAGTAGAGATATTACCATGCATCTTATCTGATCATAATGGAATGAAACTGAAAATCAACGATAAAAGAAGGAAGGAAAAAGCATACATCAATTGGAGAATGAACAATAGGTTACTGAATGATCAATGGGTTATAGAAGACATCAAGGAGGAAATTAAAAAATTCTTAGAGATAAATGAAAACACAGACACAACATATCGGAATCTATGGGACACATTGAAAGCAGTTCTAAGAGGAAAATTCATTGCTTGGAGTTCATTCCTTAAAAAAAGAAAAAACCAACAAATAAATGATCTCATACTTCATCTCAAAATCCTTGAAAAAGAAGAGCAAAACAACAGCAAAAGAAGTAGAAGGCAAGAAATAATTAAAATCAGAGCTGAAATTAATGAAATCGAAACAAAAGAAACAATTGAAAAAATTGACAAAACTAAAAGTTGGTTCTTTGAAAAAATAAACAAAATCGACAGACCCTTAGCGATGCTAGTGAAGAGAAGAAGAGAGAGAACTCAAATTACTAGCATACGGGATGAAAAAGGCAATATCACAACAGACACTTCAGAAATACAGAAGATAATCAAAAACTATTTTGAATCCTTATACTCCAATAAATTAGAAGATAGTGAAGGCATAGATAAATTTCTTAAGTCATATGATCTGCCCAGATTGAGTCAGGAGGATATAGAAAACCTAAACAGACCAATATCAATTGAGGAGATAGAAGAAACCATAAAAAGACTACCAACTAAGAAAAGCCCAGGTCCCGATGGGTATACAGCAGAATTTTACAAAACCTTTAAAGAAGAACTAATACCAATACTTTTCAAGCTACTTCAGGAAATAGAAAAGGAGGGAGAACTTCCAAATTCATTCTATGAGGCCAACATCACCCTGATACCTAAACCAGACAAAGACACTTCAAAGAAAGAAAACTACAGACCAATATCTCTAATGAACCTAGATGCAAAAATCCTCAATAAAATTCTGGCGAATCGGATACAAAAACATATCAAAAAAATTGTACACCATGATCAAGTAGGATTCATCCCTGGGATGCAAGGCTGGTTCAATATACGGAAATCAATAAATGTTATTCACCACATCAATAGACTTAAAAATAAGAACCATATGATCATCTCGATAGATGCGGAAAAAGCATTTGACAAAGTACAGCATCCCTTTATGTTCAAAACTCTAGAAAAACTAGGGATAACAGGAACATACCTCAATATTGTAAAAGCAATCTATGCTAAGCCTCAGGCTAGTATCATTCTGAATGGAGAAAAACTGAAGGCATTCCCTCTAAAATCTGGAACAAGACAGGGATGCCCTCTCTCACCACTTCTGTTCAACATAGTTCTCGAAACACTGGCCAGAGCAATTAGACAGACGAAAGTAATTAAAGGCACAAAAATAGGAAAAGAAGAACTTAAATTATCACTATTTGCAGGTGACATGATTCTATACCTAGCAGACCCAAAAGGCTCTACAAAGAAACTATTAGAGCTAATAAATGAATTCAGCAAAGTGGCAGGATTTAAAATCAACACGCATAAATCAAAGGCATTCCTGTATATCAGCGACAAATCCTCTGAAATGGAAATGAGGACAACCACTCCATTCAAAATATCTTCAAAAAAAATAAAATACTTGGGAATCAACCTAACAAAAGAGGTGAAAGACTTATACAATGAAAACTACAGAACCCTAAAGAGAGAAATAGAAGAAGATCTTAGAAGATGGAAAAATATACCCTGTTCATGGATAGGCAGAACTAACATCATCAAAATGGCGATATTACCAAAAGTTCTCTATAGGTTTAATGCAATGCCAATCAAAATCCCAATGGCATTTCTTGTAGAAATAGAGAAAGCAATCATGAAATTCATATGGAAAAATAAAAGACCCAGAATAGCAAAAACAATGCTAAGCAAGAAGTGTGAATCAGGCGGTATAGCGATACCAGACTTCAAACTATACTACAGAGCAATAGTAACAAAAACAGCATGGTACTGGTACCAAAACAGGCGTGTGGACCAATGGTACAGAATAGAGGACACAGAAACCAATCCACAAAACTACAACTATCTTATATTTGATAAAGGGGCTAAAAGCATGCAATGGAGGAAGGATAGCATCTTCAACAAATGGTGCTGGGAAAACTGGAAATCCATATGCAACAAAATGAAACTGAATCCCTTTCTCTCGCCATGCACAAAAGTGAATTCAAAATGGATCAAGGAACTTGATATCAAATCAGAGACGCGCCGTCTGATAGAAGAAAAAGTTGGCTACGATCTACAGTCGGTGGGGTCGGGCTCCAAATTCCTCAATAGGACACCCATAGCACAAAAGTTAATAACTAGAATCAACAAATGGGACTTACTCAAACTAAGAAGTTTTTTCTCAGCAAAAGAAACAATAAGAGAGGTAAATAGGGAGCCTACATCCTGGGAACAAATCTTTACTCCTCACACTTCAGATAGAGCCCTAATATCCAGAGTATACAAAGAACTCAAAAAATTAGACAATAAGAGAACAAACAACCCAATCAACAAATGGGCCAAGGACCTGAACAGACACTTCACAGAGGAGGACATACAGTCAATCAACAAGTACATGAAAAAATGCTCAACATCTCTAGCTGTCAGAGAAATGCAAATCAAAACCACCCTAAGATACCATCTCACTCCAGTAAGATTGGCAGCCATTAGGAAGTCAAACAACAACAAGTGCTGGCGAGGATGTGGGGAAAAGGGTACACTTGTACATTGCTGGTGGGACTGCAGATTGGTGCAGCCAATTTGGAAAGCAGTATGGAGATTTCTTGGAAAGCTGGGAATGGAGCCACCATTTGACCCAGCTATTCCCCTTCTTGGTCTATTCCCTAAAGACCTAAAAAGAGCATGCTACAGGGACACTGCTACATCGATGTTCATAGCAGCACAGTTCACAATAGCAAGACTGTGGAACCAACCTAGATGCCCTTCAATAGACGAATGGATAAAAAAAATGTGGCATTTATACACAATGGAGTATTACTCTGCATTAAAAAATGACAAAATCATAGAATTTACAGGGAAATGGATGGCATTAGAGCAGATTATGCTAAGTGAAGCTAGCCAATCCCTAAAAAACAAATGCCAAATGTCTTCTTTGATATAAGGAAAGTAACTAAGAACAGAGTAGGGACGAAGAACAGGAGAAGAAGATTAACATTTAACAGGGATGAGAGGTGGGAGGGAAAGGGAGAGAGAAGGGAAATTGCACGGTAATGGAAGGAGACCCTCAGGGTTATACAGTGGAGGGGGTAGAGAGAGAGGAGGGGAGGGGAGGGGAGAGGTGGGGAGGGGGGAGGGTGGATGATGGGAAAGGCAGCGGAGCACAACAGACACTAGTATGGCAATTTGTAAATCAATGGATGTGTAACTGATGTGAATCTGCAATCTGTGTATGGGGTGAAGGTGGGAGTTCATAACCCACTAGAATCAAAGTGTGGAATATGATATGTCAAGAAATTTGTAATGTTTTGAACAACCCACAATAAAAAATTAAAAAA